>NC_029781.3:72370702-72423065 GCF_000817695.3 Arachis duranensis
AATGAGTAAACTAAGATGGATAGTGCAGAAATCCACTTCTGGGGCCCACTTGGTGTGTGCTGGGGCTGAGACTTAAGCTTTTTACGTGCCTGGGCTGTTTCTGGAGTTGAACGCCAAGTTGTAACCTGTTTCTAGCGTTGAACTCCAACTTGCAACCTATTTCTGGCGCTGAACGCCAAACTACAACATGGAACTGGCGTTGAACGCCAGTTTACATCGTCTATCTTCACGCAAAGTATGGACTATTATATATTACTGGAAAGCCCTGGATGTCTACTTTCCAACCCAATTGAGAGCGCGCCAATTGGACTCCTGTTGCTCCAAAAAATCCATTCCGAGTGCAGGGAGGTCAGAATCCAACAGCATCAGCAGTCCTTTTTCAGCCTAAATCAGATTTTTGCTCAGCTCCCTCAATTTCAGCCAGAGAATACCTGAAATTACAGAAAAACACACAAACTCATAGTAAAGTCCATAAATATGATTTTTGCCTAAAAACTAATAAAAATCTACTAAAAATCAACTAAAATATACTAAAATCTACATGAAATTACCCCCAAAAAGCGTATAAAATATCCGCTCATCAAGTTCCAAACAACATGCCTCATTTCTTGTTCAATTTCTTCATGTCTCTTGTAACCATTTGATTTCTGTGGAATCTTCTTCATAATATACCAAGTACACCACCTATGAATTGTTGTTAGCATACAAGTCTCAATTGCCCTTTGTATCAATACACATTGATCGATAAAAATGCCTTTTGGAGCTTTTCTTTAATACAACAAAGTCAACATTCAAATAATCATTTGAATGATTAAGAATGACCATGTTGATTCATACAAAAAAGAGAACCAAAAATTAAATTATACCTGAAAGTCAACAACGCAGAAACGAAATCAAATATACACCGAAAAAAGAATATGGTATGAACCGAAACTTATTTCACAAATCACATAAACCAGAATTGCAAATTACCTGTTTATATTGTAAGTAGTATCAAATGAAACATCTCTAAAATAGTCACAAGCAACCCTGCTTCTTGTATCAGTCCAAAAAGTATTTTTGATTGAGTGATCAACCTTAAGTTCAAGCTCATAAAAGAAGTTTTGATTCTTTTCTTTCATTCTTAATAAGTATTTTCCAAATTCTTTGGCATCGTCTAGTTCAAAAACATTACGGACTTCCCTCGTAATAAAATTTTTCACATCTTTTTTATTAAAACTTAATTCACAATGACCGCCAGTTACTGCGACAAATGATTGATATGTTTTACTTGATCTAATTACAGCTTCATCATTATTCTCAATTGTACGATGTACAAACATATTTAATTGCGTATGTTATTTAAACATCTCCGCTTGATTTGGACAACATGAATGGGAATAATACAAAACAACCTTCAAAATAATTCAAACACCAGCGTCTTTCAATATATGTATTCTTACAGAACAATTGAATCCAGCTGAGGGGTTTGTTTTCTGAGTTGGAGATACGTTCGATTTCCATTTTCCTTCTCTGTTATTACATGTAATCAAATTGGTTCTTAATTTCATTTTTCTTCTTATTTGTGTTCTTTATTTTGGTAGAAAAACCTACAAGTTTAGAATAATCTTTGTAGAAATTTTTAACTTCTTCAAATGTGTTAAAATTCATTCCAACCTTGGGACAAACTGCTTATCAACATCTCACAGAAACTGAAAAAGCACTGAAAACTTATAAGCACGACACCGAAAATAGTTTCAGATTACACCAAATTGTGTTTTAAAATGTAAGAAAACTATGATTAAAATTAACATAAATGGATTCATAGAAAACTAATTCAAAACTCCTACATTCCATTTAAATTCAAACCTTCAACCATGAACACTGATTTTTACAAAGAAAAACAAAATTATTCAACCCGTAAAGAAAACAACTGCACGAGCATAAACTAATAATGAAATACATTAACTAAGAATGAACCAGACCTCGTTCAATTGAATCAATTCAGAACAATAATCTAATTCGTCCTGGTTTAACTAATCTGAACTTGCGTCATTTATTGTTTTTGAAAACAAAAAACCTGTTCAAATATGATTTCACTACTTGATTTCGAAAAAATTTGATCCAAATCTTTAAATTAGACCATACAACATTGATCATAATCATAGCAAAATAGAGAACATAGTGAATACAAAAAACACAGAGAATATAGATAAATTAAAAAAATGAAATCCGCAGAGAAAAAAGATGTTTACGTCAAAAGGCAGTTACATATAGTAGCATGTTTTGTCAAAAGGTAGTTAGAGTTGGAAATTAATTATAATTATGATTGTCGGTAAATTTTACTTCAAAAATTCTATTCGTACACCAAATCAGCCACTAATGTATTTGTGTATAAATACATGTGTAGTTTAATTTATGTTCAATGTGTATTTGTGTTCCAACATATATTTTATACTGGTGGCTGACTTTGGTAGCTGATTTTAGTATACACATAATATAGTCAATTTTACTTACACCATTAAACTGCATAAAGTATTAAACTCATACAATAATTCAACATGCAGGACCATGCGAAAAAAGCAACGAAGAATCACAGACAATTATTTAACAGAAATGATTCAAAATGACACCATATTGATATTATTGTGAACGAAGAATCACAGACAATTATTTAACAGAAATGATTCAAAATGACACCATATTGATATTATTGTGACATTATGGGTGTTCAAAACCAATCCAAACTGAATAAAACTGATGAAGTGAACCGAAATAATGAAAAAATTAAGTGTTTGTAGTTTTTTATTCGATTCGGTTCGATTTTTATTTTGGATGAGAAAACCTGAACCAAACCAAACTGAATCGGTATATAAATAAACTTATAAATTACTCTAACCCTAATGATTCTACACACAACACTGAAGCCCATTCATTTACCCTCACCTTTCCAGTTCTGTAAACCTCATTATTTCGCCGTACTCTAAACTCTCACAATCCCTCGTCCTCCACTCTCCTCTGCCATCCTTTGGACTACATCAACCGTGAAGGCGCCACACTCGTGGCTGCAGCGCCTTACCCCTCCTTATCCTTTCCCTCTCCTTTCCTCCTAGTCGCTCTCTCTCCATCAACCCCTACGCAGTGACACAGCAGCAGCATGCACCAGTGTTGTCATTCACATATCAGTAGCACAATGTTGCCATCCGTGCAGCGCAATCCAACCATCGTGTCATTCGCCACGTATGTTTGTTCTTGATTTTCTTTCTGGTTTTTCATTCTCCATCTGCTATTTTTTTGTTTTCTATTCTTGTTATAAATTTTTTCTTGATTATTGATTATTGTTCTTGATTTGTTTTTGTTCATTATTATTGTTAATTTTTTTAATTTATTCTTCATTTTAATTTTCTATCTAGTTCTTCTAGCCTTGTTTCCTCTATAGCAGCATCTCGTTCGTCTTTTCCAATGGAGCCTCAGCCTCAACCTCAAGTTTGTTTTGATTATTTTTGTTCTGATTTTGATATTTTTTAATTCTAGTTTGTCTTGTTGATGAACATTTGGTTTGGTTGTTCTTGATTCTTTGGTTAGGTTGTTCTTGATTTTTTATTTTCAATTAAAATTTTTTGTTCTGTTCTATTTATGATATTTCAATTCTATTTTTTAATGTAAATGCAGGAAAGAGAAAGGTAAATGATGAAGATTTTGTGGAATTGTTAAAGTTTGCAAGATGTAACACCCTATCACACTAAGCTTTACCTCTAGCCGTAAAGCAAAGGGTGATAAAGGATCATGACAGTTCTAAAACTCAAAACCTAGTATATATCCAAGAATTTATATAACTTGAAGCCCGGTGATGGAGTAAAAGCTCAAAGTCACATAAAGCAGAAGTACAAGCGCAAAACGGTCACACACGATAACTAAAGCGCATAGGCACGACAAGAATAAAACATAATATATATCACCTTGCATAAAGCTCCAAGATACAAGGTAGTAGCTAGATAGATAAACAAGGTAAATATATACACATATATATAATAGTCAAGAGGAACTAGTCTCAGCCCGTGGAGTTTAAGTTGACCAGTAAAAATAGATACAACAGAATTCTTATAAGTGAAAATAACTAACATACTATCTCTCAAAGTTTTCAAAATACAAGCCTCTAAAGCAACAAAATATACAGTAATCAAAAGTGAGAGAAATCTACAACCAAATAAACAAAAGACCAAATGATCTATCCTCCGTTCTGTCACCATCCGCAAACTCACCGAGGTGGATTACGACTTGTATATGAAAAATAACAACAACATATGGTATGAGAACTGGAAGTTCTCAATATGGTAATAGTGCCCAATAGATAAGATATAAGATTTCAGAAAGCCAAAGGCAATCCTAGAACTTCACATCAATACAAGATATTCAAGCTTACTGAAATATATCAATTAAACCATAAACAAGATAATCTAACTTAAAGGATTTCTAACTAATACTTGTCACCGCTGTCCCACAGCCTTTTCCAACCTATCCTCCATGCGATCCCCTCGCCACCGCCTACCGAGCCTCCTCTATCCCAGCAGAAAGCACAATTAATGCAAACAAGTAAAGCACAAGTAATATACATATAGAGTAATTAAAATAGCAAGTAAGTATGTGATTCATTTTGGCATAACAGAAGTTAAGCAAAGCAAACAAACATATAGAATATGCATATGATGAATGCCTATCCTATTGGATGTGATATCATATTGTCGGTTCAAAGTTGCCAACCTGACACATCCGTTCGGATGTAGCCTTTTTGGCACGCCCAGGGATATAGTGTAATACTCACTCTTGTGCACCCAGGGATATAGTGCGCAGCTCACTATCATGCGCATTCTAGGGATAGAGTGCCCGACTCACTCTTGTGGCAGAGAAGGTTATGCGAGTGGGATACTACCTTAGCCCTCACATCCAAACGTAGGTGGGAGACTGCCACAGCCCTTATGCGGGCGTCGCTACCTCGACAAGCGGGATTAACCGCCGTCCTTTTTGAGACGCATAGCGACTTACCAAAACAATATATCATCATAATTTATCCCAGGGATATCGTGTCCTGCTCACTATTAACCCAGGGATATAGTGCCTGGCTCACATTCAATATCCAACAAGTTAATCATTCATTTCCAAGTTCCAAACTCATCATAACCATTATCAGTTCTCAATTTCTCAACTTCATTATAATCATTCTCATTTCTCAAAATCTTTCAAGTTCTTACACCATTCAATTAGGATATTGCTTAACCTCACTCATTTATCAACTTCTCCTCAAAGGAATACTTCACAACTCAACATTCACTAATTTCATCCACAAACCTCCCAAAACCTAAGTCATTGGCTCTATACTCATAACCAAATAACCTTTTTAATTCACCCAAAGTCCTCTCACTCGTCCCAAAGCCTAAGCTAGGGGTCTTAAACAATGATAAAAGAGGTTTTGAAGGTTAGAGGAGTACTTAAAAACACAATTATATCTTTCAGCAAAACAAGGTCATGCATATGTATGCACTGTCTCGCTTACGCATGGGTGTCATTTTGACAAAGTCGCATACGCGTGCATCGTCTGTGTACGCGAGAGTTTGAAATAGAAAGGATTGTCGCATACGCATGCCAATTGCTGCGTACACAGCAGTGTAAAAATGGCAAATCTCACGTACGCATGCTCTATTCCACGTACGCATACCACCCAATTTTCAAAAAAAGCTGTTTTGCTGCAGAATTCCGTTTTCAACACCAAACTTCAGATGCGCATAACTTTTTTTAGTTTTAAATCATTTTTATCCGTTCTTCAAATGCACAAAACTTCACAGACCCAACTTTATTTTAAATCAAGTTTCATCAAAATTGGGAGGTCTGGAAGCCAAGTTATGGCTCGTTAAAGTTCGTCATAACACAATGTTTTTTAACCGAAGTTATCAAAGCCTCTAGTTTTCAAAATTCTCAAAGAAAAACCAAACTAACCATACCCAAAACAATATAAAAATAGTCTTCAACCCTTTTCCAATCATTCCAATGCCTAATTTTTCGAATTGTCACTCTCTCCACTCATTCAAAAAAATCCTAACATCCACAACTTCCATTAATCCTCATTAATACCAATATCAACAAAATCATCAACAACACCATCAACCATTAACCATATCCATCACAATTATTATTCATCTATTCATCATCATCATCAAAACTTATAATCTTCCTCAATTGTCATTAATCATCAATAATCACCTTAACTCTACATCAACATTAACAATTAATTTCAGTCTCAAACATCATCATTATACACCACATTTCATTTATATACCATATCAAATCTTCCTTCAATTAATCACACATATCCAAGACTCAATATCATCATCAAACATAATAATTTGCATATAATTAATCATACACCTAATCATTCAATCCTGTCTTAAGGCCACTAGTCTAAGTTGCCCACAACATTACATATTAGCTAAAGAAAATCGAAACCATACCTTGGCTAATTCTCACACAATCTAAAATACCAAAAAGATATCTTTCACAAGTTTACCAAGCCTCCAAATTAGCAAGCACTCCACACAACACCAAATTTACTCTAATACACACAACATACCCAAAAATTAATACAAGGGTTTATAATATCAACTATACACAAGGGTTTAGTGAAATATTACCTTGTTCACACTAGATTGGGACAAAACCCAATAATAATTCAATGTTAGATCACTCCTAAACAACCAAAATCACAAAACCCACTAAAAAACTAAACCCAAAATCAAAAAATGTATAGGGCAAAGAACAGGAGCATGGATTTTGAGAATCTTACTACTTTGATTAGCTAGAAATGACAGACTCAGCGAGAGCTTTGCGTGGTCAGAAAAGATATGCAAATTGAAGCTTCGTAGCTCAAGATATGAGCCAAGAAAAAGGATGGTGAATAGTAAACTCAAACCCTCTTCTCCTCTCTTCTCACCAACGTACCTCACTCTCTTCAGCAAAGAAAATGAGTTGAATTTCTCATTAAAGTGGTCTATCACTCATGATGCCAACCCAATTAGAGCTAGTACGCGCTTTTATGCGATAAATAATATTTTTAAGTTAAATTTTAGTTTCTTCATTAAATTTTCTGTTTTAATCTTTCTTATCATTTTCAACCTATTTTGGACAATTAAATTATATTTTTATTTTATTTTATTTAAATGATTAGCCAATTCTGGTTCTTACAAAAGACGTGGAAATTTTTTGAATTAGTGACATAGAAACTCAAAATGGAATCAAACCAATTTAATTAATTTGGTTTAGTTTGGTTGGTCTAAAAAAAATCAAATCAAACCAAATCTATAAACAATAGCATACATGTCCATTCTTCTCCGAGCTGGAGAGCTGCCCGCGTTTCAGGCCGACTCCCATCCTAGGTGGAAGCTCTCCTCATGCGTGGCAACCCCTTTGCAATGTGCATGTGTTCGCTTTTGATTCTGCCGCTCAAGTGTCACTTTTTCGGATTTCTTCCTACATGCAGATGATTCTTAGTGATTTGGTGCCAGAGATGATGATTTCTTCGAACTCTAAACCCTACCGCTGGCCCTTATTTCTCCTAGCATTGTCAGATAAGTGATTGAAGTCAAAAGGAGTGGGTGAGTTACTTGCTGCCCACTTTCTTCCTTTCTCTCTTTTCTTTCTCTTCTTACCCTTCAACCCCAAGAGTGATCTTTCTACATTCCAATTTAGTGTTGGCAAAGCTAGATAGGTATAGAGGGTGCTGCTACGGAAACAACAACAACAACGATAATTTTCACTGCCACCATCACTCTTCGAGGCCACACTGTCGCTTCTTCGATTCTCTGATGACATACCACAACTCTCGTCAGAGCCCCATGCACCTCCGCTCTAGCGGCCGCGATTTCTACAGCCCGCCATGTCACTCTCTCAGTAGGACTATAGATTTCCACCCAATCGGCCCCGTCGAAGTGTTCGGGCCAATAGATGGTAACGGTTTTGGAGAATACGGATTCAACACTTACCAGGCTCCTCATCTGTAGTTGCCTGGTCACAAGCGAGGGTTTCGAGGAGTTTCGCTAGGTGAAGTGCCATACTTTTCACTATTATTTGGATCTTGGTTGCCCCTCTCCTATTTTGATTCCCCCCTCCCTTTTTGACATCTTTTCGGTTCTTTTGAGCATAAGCGGTAGTGCTGAACATGATGATGGAGAACATTGGGTTGAAGTCATTTTCTGGGAGTCTCAAGCTTATGATTATCATATTTCCTTGTCATTTGAATTTTTCCAGATCTGAGATCTGAAAATTGCAAAGATAACAATTTGATCTGAATTTTAAGCTGTTGGAAATAGGTAATTGGGTGCTATGGACTAAATTTTACGAGGCAGGATATATCATCTCTTTGGTTTTTGTGTAAATAGGTAACATTTCTCCATTCTCTTCTGCTGTTGGTTTTCACCATATTTTTCTTTCTGAGTTTATCTATAATCTTTGATGTTTTTATTAGAAGAAAAGGAAAATCTTAGTGATGTTATAGTGTTTGATTCTCTTATTACTGTTCTATTACCTAATTTGTGTTTATCTGATAGTAAGCATCCTTATTAGACTTTACCAATCAAGCATGTAATCTTTCTTGCCCTTCTGTGGTACGTTTGTAATGATGCTACAAGTCTATTTTGTGACCTAATGATCTACTTTTTCTTTATTTGTATGTAAATTAGGATAGATTAGAACTCACGAACCAAAATGACACAAACAACAATACACCAAAAGATAAATCAAAACTGAAGATAATAAAATGACACTTTGATATCTTGATATGATTTTTCCACTTTTTTATCTTGAAATGAAGCTGTAGATTCCATAAAGGTGGTTTTTCTATTAAACTGAAGTTTGAATGCCTAGAAAGTTGCTATTGTTGAATGGGCATGAAAAAATTAGCTTATTTTTCCTGTTTCTACAACCACCATGTTAACATGTCACTGCACCTTTTTTCTTGCTGTTTGGATGCCATGAATTCTTAAAATGCTCATTCTTGTGTAAATAGATTCTGTTGCTGGAGTGAACAGATGACTTGGAGGCTTATATTCTTAAAGGTTATGGTAACTTGCTCAACTATAGAATGTGATTGCCATCACTTGAAGATGTTATGCAGTCTATGGAACAGGCTATTCAAGCTGAAGAAGGTACTTTAGATAATGTAATGTTAAGTGTGTATTATATCTTCTTGTGCATGGCATAATCATTAAATGAAACTTTTGAGGCTATGAGATTTATGTATGGATTAGTCTCTTTTAGTTAATGATATTTCATCTATTAAAGATTTTTCAAAAATAGCTTTTGATGGTACTAAGAAACTTGAGAAAGGTTAATCAAGTCCTACGAAATTCAGAAACTTTCTGTGCACTAAAAATTCTGCTAAAGTAGCTCAGTCAAAATTCAGAACAATTCTCCTAAATTTTGTACTCAAAGTACAAGAACATAAAAAATTGAAAAGCATTTGATATTCATATTTCATTATTCTATTGGACTTTGTTATTCTATTAATTCTTCATTTAATTAAATTTCTTCTATTTTTGGCATCCTAGCTACCTACTCTTTCTCAAATATATAAAATTATAATTTAGGTTTCAATCTTGACTTCCAAACTATTAATGATGATGGAGAGTTGGAAAGTGACCAAGACTAACGAGAAATGTAAAACCCGGTTAATTAATGGCTAATTAACCCATAAATTAAAATATATTCTAGAAAGTGACAAATGAGATTTTTATGGTTTAATATGATAGAAAAAACAACGAGAATTTTGGCACCAATTTTAAAGAAATCGGCCCAAGATTGGGCCGAACAAGCCAAACTGGGACAACCGAACCCATGTTGGGCCCAAGGCCCAGCCAAGCTCCCTTTTAATTAGAAGCTCAGCACTCTCTTTCCCCTTCAAAACAACACACCTACTACAAATACACAAAGGGAAAGGGGGAAACATGAAACCCTTGTTCCAATTCACCTCCAACTTCCATTGAACATAACTTTTGATCTGGAGCTCCGATTGACGCACCGTTTGCGACCATGGCGTCAAGCTCTACTGATGCACCACTATTTCGTGGTACATCTTGTACTCAATTGAGTGGATTTTATCCACTAATCTCACACTTATTCATAGAAATTGCATGTTTTATATTTTCCTTCCTGATTTTGTGCTATAATTGAAAACATGCTTCTTTGGCCTTAATTTTGCTAATTTTAATCCTCTCTTATTACCATTCGATGCCTTGATATGTGTGTTAAGTGATTTCAGGGTTTATAGGGAAGGAATGGCTTAGAGGATAGAAAGGAAGCATGCAAAAGTGGAAGGAATACAAGAAATTAAAGGAATTTATGAGCTATCCAGCCTGACCTCTTCGTACTAAATTGACCATAACTTGAGCTACAGAGGTCCAACTGATGCGGTTTTAGTTGCGTTGGAAAGCTAACGTCCGGGACTTCGAAATGATATATAATTTGCCATAGTGGCCATATATCTAAGTAACGTGCATGCGTGCATCTGCGAAAATTCAATGTATCAGAATTCACCCGCAGTAATTTCTGGGCTGTTTTTGACCCAGTTCTTGCCCCGGAAAACACAGATTAGAGGCTGCAGAGTGGAGGAATCAAAGACAACTTCTCATTCGTATAATTTTAGGTTTCAGATGTAGTTTCTAGAGAGAGAGAGAGGCTCTCTCCTCTCTCTAGGTTTTAGGATTATCTTAGTTTTAGGTTTATTTCTTCATCAAATTCAGGTTCAATGTTCTTTTAATTTAGTTTCTCTTCTTGTAAGACCCAGAACTTTTGAAAAGTCTTTTTGTGAACAAGTCTCAAATCATATAGTTATTTATAGCCTTAATTTTAGAAATTATTTTATTAAAGATAATTAAGGCAAGTTTTAATTTATTGAATTTGAGATAAGTTATGGTTATTATCCAATTTTATAATTATTGGATTATTTTCTATATTTAAATCATACAGTTGGTAGTTGTGAAATAAAAAGAATTTTTATATGATTTTGGACTAAATAATTAATATTTTAGAATATTGATACTGCTATTTTGGAAAATGACGAAATTAAGTATCTTATTTCTAATTATTTGATTTGGACATTTTATTAAAAATAATTGTGATATTGATGAACCAATAGTATTTTATACATTATTATTGTTAGATTAGAATTTATTTCTAATTACTATACTATCTCTACTTTTATTTGAAATTACAAAATTAACCCTATTACCCTAATTCTTGTTGCCTAAATTACCAAATTACCCCCCTCAGCTAGACCCTAACCAGTTGCCCTCTTCTCCTAACTCAATCAGCAGCCACAACCTCCTTATCCTGAACACATACACTCGGCTCACTAGAAGAAAGGAAAAAGGAAAAGAAAGTATGTGAATGAGAGAAAGCAGGGAAGGAAGAGATTCACGGGCTAGCAACAGTGGGCATCGCCGTCACCGCCGAGTTGCCAGCCGCCGCAACCATGGCACACCAAAGGAAGAACGGGCGTGAGAGAGCTCAGCCACGGGAAAGAGGAGGCGCGGGTCTAATCCATCATCGTCGCGAGGAGAAGAAGTCACCGTCGCCGTTCCGTGTGGCCGCGCCGTCTTCACCGTCCTCGGAGATCCACAAACCGAGGGTGCACGCGCGGGGGTGGAGGACGGCACTGCTGTCGCCGCCGTTAGAGCCGCCGCCAACTGCGCTGCCATTGTGCCTTGACTCGCCACCGTCGATCTCGTCGCAGTCCACTGCCGCTGGAGCTCATGACACCGCCGTTGAGCACCATGAAGAACAGAGAGCGTGCTCGATGAGTGAGAAGGGGTAGAGGCTGGGTTTTGTCGCTGTATTGCTACCTCTGTCGTTCCCTGCTGAGGCTTCTAGAGCTCTGCCATCACTGCTGGAACGGGCTGGAACTCGACGTGAAAAGAGAGAGGCTAGGCCTGGCACCATCTTGCCTGGTAAGAACCCACAACTGCTGCTACTCTTGCCCTGTTCTGCTTTTTTCTACTCTCTGTTTAATGGCTATTCTTGGTGCCTTGCTGTCCACCAGGGTTGTTACAATCGATTTGGAGTTGCCATAAAAGTGACTGTTTCACTTTTAGTATTCATCCTTCTGTGGTTGGAGTTTCTGCGGGTTGGGGCTACTGGAAGAGTGTTGCTGTTGCCGAAACCACAACCGGGACTGCCACTATGTGGTTCAGTCACTTCTTCCTATTTGCGATAAGCATTTACGTTCCGGTAACCCCTTTAGTCGCTGTCTTGTATACGTTGAGGTGTTGTGGCATTCATTATTATGAGAGTTAATCTCAATTGTTATATGTCACAATTAGAGTTGCTGGGGTTGCTACGAAAGTGGCTTGGAGCTAAGGTTGTGGTTGCCGGTGATTTCGGGTTGAAATAGAAGGTTCTTGTGACGCGTTTGGGTTATGGATTTGCGTTTTGAGGTAGGGGCGCTTTCCAAAAACTGTGTTTTATGTATTGGAATTATTACATATGGATACTGATGTGAGATATTGTGTATTTGGTGATTGTGTCTGCCTTATGCATTATTTGATTGACCAGAATGATTATGGATGTTGGTTTGGCTGAATTGTTGTGCGGCTTTGTGAAATGTAATGTTTTGAAGTTGATTCTTTAAAGATTTGAAATATGAGTTTAATCCGTTGAGGATTGGTTTGAATTGAGTCAATTATTTTGATGATGTGAAAGATAGAATACTCTTGAAATTCATCCTGGGTTGCTTTAATTGATTTGGTCTTGGTAAATGATTTGTCACTGAACCGATTCTTTAAAGCTTTGGAAATGAGTTAAATCGGTTGATATTGAGTTGATTTTAAAATGGTTTCCTTGAGATATGCCACTGAGGCAACTGTTGGATTTAGCTTTCTTTTGAATTGATTTCTAGTTTTGAGCTGTTGAAAAGGAATGAGAAACGATTTAGTTGGGACCCGAACCAGGTGGCAAAAGTCCAAGTTTTAGGGGAGGTGCTGCCGAAATTTCTACAAAATCCTAGTCTTGTTTGAAAAGTTATTTAAAAAGGGTTGGATTTGAGAAATTGTATTATTTGATTTATTAAGAGAATATTTATGTTTTCAAGCTTAATTTATTTAATGAACTTTATGCATCGAGTTCGGCTTATTTAGAAATGAACTATTTTTACCGTTTGAATCACTGAAGGAAAGAATGATGCTCTAATATTGATTTCAATATAAAAAGGAGATTTTAGTGATTTTAAAGGAATCTAGACTTTTGATTGAGTAATTAAGTTTGAGGCATTTTGGAAGAGTTAGAAAAATGGGTTCCAAAAAGAAACTTGAAAGTGGGTTGATTCAAATAAACCGGTTCCGTTTCAAATGAGTTGAGTTTTAGACCGGGTTGGAACTTGTGATTTTGTGTTGGTCAGTCTCATAATAAATTCAGTTTTATTTACTTGAACCAAGAATCTATGATTTTAAGAGTTTCAATGAATTTTAAGGAATTGATATAGGTTGACCTTCCCTAAAGACTTGGGACTCCGCCGACAAACTTTTGTTATAAGATCCCATTATTGGATGGGTGATTTTGAATACTTTGAAATAAATCTTTAACTCGCCATGATTATGGAAGTTTTGGAAAGAGGATGTCGAGAGTGGCATTGTTTTTAAAAGAGGAATTTGCCTTGAGTAAAAGTGGCTTATGAGCCTGAGATGATTTGAGAAATGAGATCTTTAAAGCTAAGGCTGAAAAGAGTTGAAACTTGATTTCAAAGTGAAATGGCTTGAGAAAAGTGATTTATGGCTTAAATGACGGTTTTATAAATTTGATAATGTTGAATGGTGGAAGTGCTATTTTGTTATGGGCCGGAATGGCTGTGTATGATTATGAATATTGGCTGGTTCTGGATTGAACCGTGAGCCGGAATGGCTGTGTATGATATTGATTTATGGTTGATTGCCGAATGAGTTATGGGCCGTATGGCTGACTATGAATTATGAATCTAAGCCGAATGCTGAGATGGATGTTGATCCATGGTTGGGACTGAATGAATATATGCTTGAGATACCTGGGTAGTAGCAAGGGTTGTGGTTCATCCCACTTGCTCCAGGTCAGAGATTGTGACGCCTGGGTAGTAGCGGTAGTAGTGGTGATCCCACTCGCTCCAGGTTAAGCTTTTAAACACTCGCCTGAGTAGTAGCCGCAGAAGTGGTTATTCCACTGGCTCTGGGTTAAGCGGGTAGTAGCAATGGGGTTGTAGCTCAAACCTACTTGCTCCGTGATGGGTGTTTCTGTCTATGGTTAGCTACCAGGACGTGTCGGGTTGGCTATATAACCGACAGATGATATCATCAGCCACTAGGACAGGCATGCATCATATGCATCTATGTGACATTGTTTGGGTGTGCATATTGTTCTTGGTTTGCCCTTGTCATTAACTGCTAATTGTTCTACTTGCTGTAATTATTTGTTTGTGCTTGAACTTCCTATCTGTGTTTACAACTGGGACTCTGTTGGATTTTGGTGAGTGGTTGATGGTTGTATTGTTTGGACCTAGGGCTGTGGTTGGAATGAGACAAATCGATGGTTGATTTCGATTTTATGTTTCTGGTTTGGAATAAAATATGAAAGGCTATTTTGGTTCAGCTTGGTTAAACCTTTTTGAAAGGCTTTTGAGTTTTTAAGAATTGAATGGTTCCTCTTTCGGAAAAGGAATTCAGATTTCTCTTTTATTGTAAACTGTTGTTTTGGAAAGAGGCATAAGATGGTTATTGATCACTGGTACGGTTTATCTTCACGTATCATATTACAGTAATTCCCAAAAACCCTCTACTGAGAACCCTTTCGAGGATGATGTTCTCACCCCCTACATTTTTCCCCTTTCAGGATATGGGCGCTGAAGTCACGAAGAGTTTATTTAATTGTTGTTGTGATGCTTTGTATTGTTTTAGTTATGTTTTATTGTACCATCGCCTTTATCTTGATATATTCTATAAGAGGGATAGGAATTGTATTGGTTAATGTTTGTAATATTATTTATATATATGTATGTATATATATGGATGTACTCTTTATGAGTTTCTGTAAGTTGTATGGTATGTATGGATGGTCATTGTATAGCAAAAGTATTTTTCTTTGGGAGCGGTTTTGCGGTTTAAAGGTTTAAACAGGCTCATATGTTAGTATTAAATAGTATAAGTGTCGTCGTAATGTCCGAGCTATCAGAGTCGCGCAGCCGGAAGCGTGAGCTTTGGTAGTTAGGGTGTTATATTATGGTATCAGAGCAGTCCTTCCTGTAGAGCCTGAGGAATGGACCAACTATGCTTCAATTGCATATTCTGTGCACTTGTCATGTATTAGGTCTTGTCAAATGACGAGAATTAGAGCTTTATGCACATGGCGATCTATTGATTAACGCTGTTAGTCTTGCATTGCATAATTCTTGGTATTAAGTTTGGCCGGCTTAATACTAGTGAATTATGTATATGAGAGCACTAATGGGTTATCCTAGATGAACGAGTTTTGAGTAAAGCGAATCGCGGGTTTTGGAAACGTTGGAAACTATTTCTCGAGGCTATTCAGTTGTATGTCTTGAATTTTGTTCGAGTCGACCTGTTCTTTCATGTCCTAACTTGAAGTTCTTGTTTGCTACTCCTCTTGAAAAGTAGTTTGATTTTTCAACTTTATTCCTCTATTCATAGGCATTCTTGTTTGACCTTAAGTGTATATGCTTGTTTGAAATCCTTGTTGTATCTATCTTTCTCTGTTTGAGTTCTTCTTGATTCACGTGTTCTTTGATATAGCTTTGAACTGGTCTTAATGCGTTATGCTTTTAACTCCGGATTCTGAGCCTATTCTTAGAGAAACTATTGATTCAGTTTTCTCTTATTTGACAGTGATTACAGCCAATTTTAAGATTTTTATGAAAATTACTGTTGGATAGATATATACTTATCTATATATGAACTTTGAAGATTTCTTATACAGTTTAACAACTATTTACTCCTAATACCTCGACTGTACTTTTACTGGTTTGCGGAACTGCACTTTCTTTAAATACAAATTGACTTTCTAGTAATTTTACTACGGTTCGAATGCACATCTTCATTTGATTATGTATTTGGTTATTTTTCAAAACTTCGAAAGGAAAGAATTTTTCGCTTTTACTCAGGTTGATTTTTGTTTGGTAAACTTCACTTAATTTATTTTGATTTGAGTTTGGTCTAGCCTACTACATTGTTTATGTCATTGTGGTTCTTTTGAAAATGATGGACTCGCAGCTTTCTTCCTATGAACGGACTCATTCTCTCTTAAGATTTCCATCTCCATGAATGTCATGCTTGACCTTGTTTTTAACTGATCTCTTACATCTTGTGAGCATTACTATTGATCTTGGTTTTTTCAATCTTGTGAATCTCATCCTTTTATGAGTCAGTTTGATTCGTTTCAAATAGTGCATCGTTTATCCTCTTATTGTCTCTATCAGAGTTCTTAGTCAAAGATTTATCCTTGAGAAATTACTAATGATTGAGTGGTCTTTTCCTATGACTTTTGTATTCCTTTGGAACAAATGAAAGCTTGTTTGATGTATCATGCCTAGTGGATCTTGTTTGAACTATTTTGGTTTAAGATCCTTTCTTGTGTGGCTTGACTCCTTTTTAGTACATCTTAAACTTCTTGGATGTCCTTCTGAGATGGTGATTTCAAGAACACTTTTAGAGTCTTATTTTGAACCTTTTAAAGAAGTTTTGAATTCTCTGTGAAGGAATACTAAACGAAACTTATTTTCTATCGTTTGATTGAGATTGAAACCATTATACAATTTCGACAAGTTATTTTGGAGTTGGCATGCGCTGTTTTAAATGAAGTTTTGAAAGCTTTCTTGTTTAGTGGAAACATGTTCGTATGTAACGCACTACTTATTACCTTTGCCAATTTATAAGCAAACTATTACCTCAGATTTTTGCTTCCAAGTAGAGTTTAACTTTCTCCTGCATCCTTGCTAAAACTTTTTTACACGCATGTTTGAATATGGACCTTGGGAATTTTTGAACAAGCATTTGATTTTTACTCCGAGTTTTATGATTGCCTTTGGTTAGGTTGTGCACCTAATTATCTTTCTAACATATTTGAAGAAATATTTTGGCTCTTAGCCAAACTTGTGTGCATTTTGTTTTTAAAACTCTACATAATTTACTTCAACATGAAATTGATTTAGAGCAAAGCCACGTTTATGCTTTTGTTACTCTCTTGAAGGATACTTGTTGTTTAACTTATCTTTTAGATTGCGAAATGATTTTTTCACAAGTTTTCAATTCTTTTAAGAACAATGTATTCGGAAGTATTTATAATCATGCTCTTAAGTTCTGTGAGCTTTGCCTTGGGTTTGAGATATTCTTTTCTGTAAACCTCATACTTCTTCGACTCATCTTGAATTTGTTCAAACTAATGCGCTGATTTTCTTTTTGATGATCCTATTGAATTCCCTTGATCCAAGGGTTATCTCTGAAGTTGTCAATTGATTTATTTCTAGCAAACTTCTTTGCTTGAGCATCCTTGTTTATCTGGAATTGGGGATATATTCTTTCAAATCTATGAGTATTGTCCTTGACATGTGTCTCTCCTTTCTAAGATCTTGTATCCTTCTGAGTAGATTCGAGAATTGTTTTGATATCACGTGCGACTTGTAGACGTAGTAACGCGATGCGTTAGTTCTTTAAGGCGTGATACGTGTATACGGAAGTTGAAGCAGTAGGTGTACAACGTTATGAGTTGTGGTGTTTTGTTCCTTGCGGACGGGTTTGCGATCGTTGGGCTTGTGATCGGATATGGAAATTGTAAAATGCTTGATGGAGTTGGAAGATTGAAGCATTGAGGTTGAGATGAGATTAGTGTGCGGATGTTGAGCACGTCGTTGTAACGTCATCCTGTTTTATAACCTTCAATGCCTTGCCTTACTATCACATGTTTGATCCATGTCATCTTTTACATTGAGTCTATCTTTACAATCACACTCCTACCTTTGTATCTTTATGCATACGACCATCCAAGTATTTGAAAACCGTATATATATGTTTATATATTGAGATATATTTTTGCTTCTTCCTGAAATGTGTTCAAAGGTGAAATGTTAGAAAATTTGTTTCGTTTTGTATCAATTTTCGAGGACGAAAATTTTTATAAGGTGGGTAGAATGTAAGACCCAGAACTTTTGAAAAATCTTTTTGTAAACAAGTCTCAAATCATATAGTTATTTATAGCCTTAATTTCAGAAATTATTTTATTAAAGATAATTAAGGAAAGTTTTGATTTATTGAATTTGAGATAAGTTATGGTTATTATCCAATTTTACAATTATTGGATTATTTTCTATATTTAAATCATACAGTTGGTAGTTGTGAAATAAAAAGGATTTTTATATGATTTTGGACTAAATAATTAATATTTTAGAATATTGATACTGCTATTTTGGAAAATGACAAAATTAAGTATATTATTTCTAATTATTTGATTTGGACATTTTATTAAAAATAATTGTGATATTGATGAACCAATAGTATTTTATACATTATTATTATTGGATTAGAATTTATTTCTAATTACTATACTATCTCTACTTTTATTTGAAATTACAAAATTAACCCTATTACCCTAATTCTTGTTGCCTAATTACCAAATTACTCCCCTTAGCTAGACCCTAACCAGTTGCCCTCTTCTCCTAACTCAATCAGCATCCACAACCTCCTTATCCTGAACACATACACTCAACTCACTGAAAGAAAGGAAAAAGGAAAAAAAAAGTATGGGAATGAGAGAAAGCAGGGAAGGAAGAGATGCACGGGCTAGCAACGGTGGGCATCGTCGTCACCGCCGAGTTGCCAGCCGCCGCCGCCATGGCACACCAAAGGAAGAACGGGCGTGAGAGAGCTCAGCCACGGGAAAGAGGAGGCGCGGGTCTGACCCGTCACCGTCGCGAGGAGAAGAAGTTACCGTCGCGAGGAGAAGAAGTCACCGTCGCCGTTCTGCGTGGCTGCGCTGTCTTCGCCATCTTCGGAGATCCACGAGCAGAGGATGCACGCGCGGGGGTGGAGGACAGCGCTGCTGTCGCCGCCGTTAGAGCCGCCGCCAACTGCGCTGCCATCGTGCCTTGACTCGCCACCGTCGATCTCGTCACAGTCCGCTGCCGCCGGAAATCATGTCACCGCCGTTGAGCACCATGAAGAACAGAGAGCGTGCTCGATGCGTGAGAAGCGGTGGAGGTTAGGTTTTGTCTCTGTATTGCTACCTCTGTCGTGCCCTGCTGAGGCTTTTAGAGCCGCTGCCATCACTGCTGGAACGGGCTGGAGCTCATCGTGAAAAGAGAGAGGCTAGGGCTGGCACCGTCTTGCTTGGTAAGAACCCACAACTGCTGCTGTTCTTGCCCTGTTTTGCTTTGTTCTGCTCTCTGCTTAATGGCTGTTCTTGGTGCCTTGCTGTCTGCCAGGGTTATTACCATCGATTTGGAGTTGCCATAAAAGTGGTTGTTTCACTTTTAGTATTAATCCTTCTGTGGTTGGAGTTACTGCGGGTTGGGGCCACTGGAAGAGTCTTGCTGTTGCCGGAACCACCATCGGGACTGCCGCTATATGGTTCAGTCACTTCTTCCTATTTGCGGTAAGCGTTTACGTTCCGGTAACCCCTTTAGTCGCTGTCCTATATACGTTGAGGTGTTGTGGCATTCATTATTATGAGAGTTAATCTCAATTGTTATATGTCGCGATTAGAGTTGGTGGGGTTGCTACGAAAGTGGCTTGGAGCTAAGGTTGCGGTTGCCGGTGATTTCGGGTTGAGATAGAAGGTTCCTGTGACGCGTTTGGGTTATGGATTTGCGTTTTGAGTTAGGGGCGCTTTCCAAAAACTGTGTTTTATGTATTGGAATTATTACATATGGATACTGATGTGAGATATTGTTTTTTGGTGATTGTATCTGCCTTATGTATTATTTGATTGACCCGAATGATTATGGATGTTGGTTTGGATGAATTGTTGTGTGGCTTCGTGAACTGTAATGTTTTGAAGTTGATTCTTTAAAGATTTGAAATATGATTTTAATCCGTTGAGGATTGGTTTGAATTGAGTCAATTATTTTGATTATGTGAAAGATAGAATACTCTTGAAATTCAGCCTGGGTTGCTTTAATTGATTTGGTCTTGGTAATGATTTGTCACTGAACCGATTCTTTAAAGCTTTGGAAATGAGTTAAATAGGTTGATATTGAGTTGATTTTGAAATGGTTTCCTTGAGATATGCCACTGAGGTGACTGTTGGATTTAGCTTGCTTTTGAATTGATTTCTGGTTTTGAGCTGTTGAAAAGGAATGAAAAATGGTTTAGTTGGGACCCGAACCAGGTGGCAAAAGTCCAAGTTTTAGGGGAGGTGCTGCCGAAATTTCTACAAAATTCTAGTCTTGTTTGAACAGTTATTTAAAAAGGGTTGGATTTGAGAAATTGTATTATTTGATTTATTAAGAGAATATTTATGTTTTCAAGCTTAATTTATTTAATGAACTTTATGCGTCGAGTTTGGCTTATTTAGAAATGAACTATTTTTACTGTTTGAATCACTGAAGGAAAGAATGATGCTCTAATATTGATTTCAATATAAAAAGGAGATTTTAGTAATTTTAAAGGAATCTAGACTTTTGATTGAGTAATTAAGTTTGAGGCATTTTGGAAGAGTTAGAAAAATGGGTTCCAAAAAGAAACCTGAAAGTGGTTTGATTCAAATGAACCGGTTCCGTTTCAAATGAGTTGAGTTTTGGACCGTGTTGGAACTTGTGATTTTGTTTGGTCGGTTTCATAATAAATTCAGTTTTATTTACTTGAACCGAGAATCTATGATTTTAAGAGTTTCAATGAATTTTAAGGAATTGATATAGGTTGACCTTCCCTAAAGACTTGGGACTCTGCCGAGAAACTTTTGTTATAAGATCCCATTGTTGGATGGGTGATTTTGAATACTTTGAAATAAATCTTTAACTCGCCATGATTATGAAAGTTTTGGAAAGAGGATGCCGAGAGTGGCATTGTTTTTAAAAGGGGAATTTGCCTTGAGTAAAAGTGGCTTATGAGCCTGAGATGATTTGAGAAATGAGATCTTTAAAACCAAGGCTGAAAAGAGTTGAAACTTGATTTCAAAGTGAAATGGATTGAGAAAAGTGATTTATGGCTTAAATGCCGGTTTTATGAATTTGATGATGTTGAATGGTGGAAGTGCTGTTTGTTATGGGCCGGAATGGCTATGTATGATTATGAACATTGGCTGGTTCTGGATTGAACTGTGAGCCAAAATGGCTATGTATGATATTAATTTATGGTTTATTGCCGAATGAGTTATGGGCCGTATGGCTGACTATGAATTATGAATCTGAGCCGGATGGCTGAGATGGATGTTGATCCATGGCTGGGACTGAATGAATATATACTTGAGATACCTGGGTAGTAGCAAGGGTTGTGGTTCGTCCCACTTGCTCTAGGTCAGAGACTGTGATGCCTGGGTAGTAGTAGTAGTAGTGGTGATCCCACTCGCTCCAGGTTGAGCTTTTAAACACTCGCCTGGGTAGTAGCCGCAGTAATGGTTATTCCACTGGCTTTGGGTTAAGCGGGTAGTAGCAATGGGGTTGTAGCTCAAACCTACTTGCTCCGTGATGGGTGTTTCTGTCCATGGTTAGCTACCAAGACGTGTCGGGTTGGCTATATAACCGAAAGATGATATCATCAGCCACTAGGACAGGCATGCATCATATGCATCTATGTGACATTTTTTGGGTGTGCACATTGTTCTTGGTTTGCCCTTGTGATTAACTGCTAATTGTTCTACTTGCTGTAATTGTTTGTTTGTGCTTGAACTTCTTATATGTGTTTACAACTGGGACATTGTTGGATTGTGGTGAGTCGTTGATGGTTGGATTGTTTGGGCCTAGGGCCGTGGTTGGAATGAGACGAACCGATGGTTGATTTCGGTTTTATGTTTCTGGTTTGGAATAAAATATGAAAGGCTATTTTGGTTCAACTTGGTTAAACCTTTTTGAAAGGCTTTTGAGTTTTTGAGAATTGAATGGTTCCTCTTTCGAAAAAGGAATTCAGATTTCTCTTTTATTGTAAACTGTTGTTTTGGAAAGAGGCATAAGACGGTTATTGATCACTGGTATGGTTTATCTTCACGTATCCTATTACAGTAATTCCCAAAAACGCTTTACTGAGAATCCTTTCGAGGATGATGTTCTCACCCCCTAAATTTTTCCCATTTCAGGATATGGGCGCTGAAATCACGAATAGTTTATTTAATTGTTGTTGTGATGCTATGTATTGTTTTAGTTACGTTTTATTGAACCCTCGCCTTTATCTTGATATATTCTGTAAGAGGGATAGGAATTGTAGTGGTTAATGTTTGTAATATTATTTATATATATGTATGTATATATATGGATGTACTCTTTATGAGTTTCTGTAAGTTGTATGGTATGTATGGATGGTCGTTGTATAGCAAAAGTATTTTTCTTTGGGAGCGGTTTTGCGGTTTAAAGGTTTAAACAGGCTCATATGTTAGTATTAAATAGTATCAGTGTTGTCGTCATGTCTGAGCTATCAGAATCGCGCAGCCGGAAGCGTGAGCTTTGGTAGTTAGGGTGTTACACTTCTACTCTTATTTGTCTTAGCATTCTAGTTTATTTATTTTCCTTGTTGATTACTTTATCTTCTCATTTAGTTTATGAATTCTCATGTTGAACTTGATTTTTTATTTAATGCAATTTGAGATATTTCATATTTATGATTGCTTTCTTCAATTTTTGTTATTGATGCTTTCAATTGGTTGTTTGGATTTTATTATCTCTTATTACTTTGCTATGCTTTTGTGTTGTGCCTTCCAAGTGTTTGATAAAATGCTTGGGAGGGTTTTAAGTTAGATTTCTCTCCTTTTGGCCTTGGTTGAGTAATTGGTGACACTTGAGTTATCAAACTCCTTTGTTGATTGATAATTGAAAGATGCTGATTGATTTGGATTCGACTAAAGCTAGTCTTTCCTTAGGAGTTGACTAGGACTTGAAGAATCAAATTGATTTATCAACTTGACTTTCCTTCAAAATTAGAGGGTTAACTAAGTGGGAACAATGAACAATTCTTATAATAATTGATAAGGATAGCTAGGATAGGACTTCCAGTTCTCATACCTTGTCAAGAGCTTTTCTAGTTATTAGTTTATTCCTTTTGCAATTTACAATTCTTGTTTCCTATCCAAAACCCCAGAACACACTTTTCCATAACCAATTATAAGCACACTTCCCTGTAATTCCTTGAGAGACGACCCGATGTTTAAATACTTCGGTTATCAATTTTATTAGGGGTTTGTTACTTATGACAACCAAACTTTTGCATGAAAGGACTCCTGTTAGTCTAGAAGCTATACTTTCAATGAGAACTTATTTGCGAATTCTAGACCATGCAAGGAACTCGTTCATCATCTACAAAGCCCAAAATTTTATTTTTGAGGTAAGCCACGAATTGATTTTAGTTTTCCAGCCCTTGATTTTGAAATTATTGGGCAAAAGTGTTGAGATTTTGAGCTTTTTGATGTTATAGGATCTAATTAGCTTGAGGGAAGGCTTAGTCTTGCCTCCTTGGTCCTTAGACAAGGTAAGAAAACTCTAAACCCTTGTGGTTTGTCCGATTTCATGTGCCCTAGTGTTAAAATTATTCAATTGTATGAACTAGTTGAGTTTATGTTGAATTAGAGTTGAAACTGTCAAATTGGAGCTTGATTGAAGTCTTGGAAAGGCTTGGAGTGGGCTTTTGGTGCTGGAAGATCCATTTGAAAGGTGTAGGAGCCTTGAAAGTTGAGGAAAAGTCGAATTGGAAGTCTTCTGGGTTAAGCGGGGAATCGGCCAAGGTATGATTTTGGTTTCCTGTATCTAAAATGTAATGTGGTTGTGAAAACTTAGGCTAGTAACCCATATGATAAGAATTGAATTTGTGATGATGATTGATTAGTTGTTGGAATTGTTGTTTGATTATGTGATTATTGGTGTTGGAGGGTGTAAATGATGTTCTTGTTGTTGGTACTTATGAATTGTACATGATCATGATGATTGGTATGTTGATTTGAAGTCAAGATTGGGCTTGATATGGATATTTTGATATCGTATATTGAATATTGTGGAATTGAAAGTATTGGGTTGGAATTTGATGAAAATGGGGAATTTGCAAGGTGATGAATGTGTATTGTATATTGTTGTACTTGAGATATTGAGTTTGAGGTTGATTAAAGTGAATGAATTTAGTAGGTGATAGATTATATGAGAAAGTTGGAAAGTGGTTGAGATTGAAATAGTAAGATTCTGGTTGGTTTTAAAAATGAATTTGGAAGTATATGTTTTGGAAATTGGGAGTTTATGAACTTTGGTAAAAAAGGAAATTTTGACGAACTTCAACGGATCATATCTTGAGCTATTGTTTTTGGAATTTGATGATTTTTATATCAAAAGAAAGATATTTTCAGAAGCTTTAAAATGGTTTAAATTTGGTAGAAATCTGATTTTTGTGAAAGGAGATATGATCGTTGGAAGTTTGGAAAAAAATCTGAATTCTACAAATTCTGTAGAATTTGTGATTTTTGGTTTGTGTGCGCACGCACAGCCTTGTGCGTACGCACACGTGGGGACATGGCTACTGATGGGAGCGCTAGCACACCTTGTGCGCACACTCCACCAACGAAGGTTTACAATCTGTGCGTAGACACAGCCTTGTGCGCACGCACACGACCCTGTTCTTTTCTAAAGCTTTTGTTTTCAAGTCTTTCACATTCCCAACAAGCTTGTAACCTTCCGAGATGTTATTTCACACTAATAAACCTCCAATTTTATCTTTTAAATCTTAAGTTAATGTAGAATGCCTAGTGATTGAGAGGAAGCTAAGGAAGAGGGTAACTTATGGATGAAGAAGGGGATATAATGAGAAGTTATGACTAATGATGAGGTTATGAGTTGTTGAGGAGGATGGTGAAGTGCTGTGTATATGATGATATGAGCCAAATGACAGTGTATATGATATGAGCCGAATGGCTATGTGTGTGATATGAGTCGAATGGCTGTGTGTGATAATGGTTTATGGCTGGGTATGAATTGTGATTTTAAGCCGGATGGCTATGATAAATTGTAATTTACGGCTGGGAATAAAAATGTGAATGCGAATGATTGCTTTATCTTGAGTCCTCTTTCTCGAAAGTGCGACCCCAGAGAGATGTTGGAAGGTGAGGATCCCCTTCCTTGTTCTTCCTGGTATTGTAAAATCGCCCCCAGCGAGATGGTGGGAGGTTAGGATCCCTTCCTTGGTTCCTCCTGGGCATATGAGAATGTACCTCATGGGTAGATGCAAGGGTTGTGGTTTTTCCCTTACTTGCTCCATGTTGGTTAGTATAGAGGCTCCCTGAGTAGACGCAAGGGTTATGGTTTCGTCCCACTTGCCCCGGGTTGTGATGAGTGATGATATGGTCATAAGGAATGATTATGGAAGGTGTATGGATGGATGTGAAATAATTATCTGAGACACGAGTTTTCCTGGGTGAAAGCAGTGACTAGCCACTACGTGCTCCAGGTGGAGACTCGATACTCTGCTGACCCTATGTCGTAAGTGTGGCTAGACACTGTAAAAGGTCCGGATGAGCTCGCCCTTGTGATAAACACCAAGAGTGGGTGTTATATGATTATGATTATGATTATGTTTATGATTGAGAATTTCTCGAGTTGGGGATGCATGACAGAGGGATCGTCCAATGGTTAGCTACCAGGACTTGTCAAGTTGGCTCTATAATTGACAGATGAGACTCATTAGCCACTAGGACAAGCATGCATCATATGCATCTATATGTCTTGTTTGGATTGCCTAACTGATTGCATAATTAAATGGTACTTGATTATCTGCTATACTTGAATCCTATTTGTAATTTCTCTGTTTGTAATAACTGTGTTTGTTGCATTTGGCTCCGCTGGTGGTTGGGAGGTTCGGAGGAGTTGGAACGGGGAGTTTTAGATAGTTCTGAAGACCCTTAACTAGTTGCTTGTTTTATCTTTATGGTTTAGTTATGTTTTAAGCTTTAATTACCTGTTGGAAGTTCTAGGATTGCCTTCGGCTTTCCCAGGACATTATATGTTAGATATGTGGGCACTGTTACCATGCTGAGAACCTCTAGTTCTCACCCATGAGGGTTTTGTGGTTTTTAGATGCAGGACAGGCGACACCTCGCTGAAGCATGTTGGAAGCTTCTGATGTTGCGAATATCCTTATCTTTTGGGTTTATTTTGGTTATCTGTATTAATTCCTCTTAGAGGTGATTTTGGAGATTCAGGTTTTATAACTCTGTATTTTGGGTTTTCTTTTGGGTTTTTCCTATATATATCTATATATGTATAACTATATGCTCGGACCAATTTATCTTCGCGAGCCGAGTCTTGAGTCTTGTTACATGTGTTTTGGAACTCTTAGTATATATATTGTTATCTTGCTTACGTTATCGTACACGGAGTGTTACGCTTTTCAATTTAACTATTTTTGTTTTCTCCTTTTCTTCAAAGGCTCCTAGTTATAAACCTTTTTCACTATATTATATATGTAATTTTTTATTTTTAGAGGTCGTAGCGCCTCGCCACCTCTGTTTTACATCCTAGGTGTAAAGTTTTGTGTGGTAGAGTGTTACAAGAAATTTGTTTATTATTATATTCCATCTTTGATATGGAGTTTGTTGTTTTTTCATAATTGAATCTAATTATTTTTCATTATAAAATTAATAGTTTAACTAAAAGGATTTTACTTTTTCCTCGGGATGAGGCAAAGGTAAGTGACTATATCAAAAGGATTTTATCTTTTGATCTTTACGGTATTGGGGCTTAAATCTACTGTGTTATAATATATAGTCTGAAAATTTTTTGAATTGCTGTGAATATATTTTTGTTACTTTCTGTGGGTCTAAAAATTAATTAAATATATTGGATCCTATTAGTATTCACTGATCACTATTAATTACCTACTGCTGTCATTTGTCATTTTCACTGTTCATTAGTCACTCTAAAAGGTCGTATGCTATGTATGTTTTATATTGTGTTCATTGATATGTGCGCTGAATGTGCAATTTTAAATTCCCAGAGGTTGTTTCTTTTCTTTTTCCTCCCAAATAAAATAAACTACTATCTCAAAATTCAAATTTCTCAATTGAGATGTGTTTATAAATTGAAAAAGTACCCATTGGTTGAATTACAGTCACTCACCTCTTTATAGCTCATTGTGTTTGTTTTCTTATAAAGTTTGTTTTAATATTTGTTTTAATTAGATTTTAATTTTAATTCTCAGGCTGGCCTGAATTCTAGAATTTTTCATGAACTTGAAGCTTAATTAGTTGAAGAGAATAAGGAGTGTCAAATGTACTACATCTTTCCTATATTTATCTGTTGATTTTTAATTAATAACCCCTTACGTTGATTATTCGTTGCCAATAATGTTTTTTTTATGATATTTTTCTTTTCTTAAAAGTAAAATTCAGAATCAATTCGAGAATAAGGAAGTTCATTAGAGTGCATAAAATGAGTTAAATAAACACTATTATGAGAAAATTATCTCTTTTATATAAGGTTAATTTTTTTTAATATCTTGGTGTAATTTCGTTTTTCATAGTGATGTATTATTGTGAATTGTTCCTATCCCAAAAAAAAGCATATTGTGAATTGTGAGTGTTCTTCTATTGATACTTTAGAATTTTTACATCATACTTTGCCTCACTTTTATTTATTTATTTTTTTATTTATTTTTGTTCTTCCCTCTCATTTTTGCATTTCTCTTAAATTTTATTTTTTATTTCTACCAAATTCTCTTTGGTATTACGCTTTTATTACTATTAGCAGCATTTGAATTCTCAAAGCAATTTTTGGTTCACCATGAATTTCAGGAAGAAGTGAGATGTGACCATTTTGGGTACATTTGCTCTGCGAATAATAAAAAAGGACCTTCAAGGGCCATAACGTTGCTATCAAAAGTAAAGGTGTCAGTTTTTATTTTTATTTTTATTTTATTATTAAAGCATGTCAGTTTTTATTTTTATTTTTATTTTATTATTAAAGCATTGGTTTTAACTGGTTCTTAAGTTTTATATTTTATTATTTAGATACAATTTTTTTCTTTTCCACAGTGGATCCTCAAAAATTAAGTTGTACTAGAGTTTGTTGTAAATACTCTTCAACTCTAGTTTCACTAATTTCTTTCTCTCATATTAAATTATTTATTTGATAATTTATTGGATAAATCTTGCTCTCTCATATACAATTTATATTTTTTAATTTGGATTATGGTACCATAAACACTTAAAATCCTATTATGTTATTATCCATCAGTAATGTGTTCTGTTTCTTCTTTCTAATACTATTGTACACATGGTTGTGATGGTTCTGATTTCTGTTCTACAAGAAAAACACTCATTCAAGTACACTTTAAAAGTGTAGCCAAAAGTGAAAAAAAATGATGCCTTAGGCTAAGACTACGCTTTTCGGACTACGGAGACGCTTTAGTGAGGATGCCAATTCAGCCGTTGCCTATTTTCAAAGGCTACGCTTTTTGCAGCAAGGGCTACGCTTTTAGCGTTTGGAAATAGGGTGCGCTTTTCAAGTGATGTTGTCCAGGACCAAAAGCTACGCTTTTCAGCTTCCATTTTTACCAGAATAGGCTACGTTTTTCAACGCCACTGCATCACCTGTAAAGCGTAGCCACATTGTATACCATAGCTACTCTATATAAGTATAGCTTTAGGTCCCTCATTATTTTTTTATTTTATGTATAACCATAACTACTCTATATAAGTGTAGGCTTAGGTCCCTCATTGTTTTTTTATTTTTTTTATTTTCTGTATATATATATTCTAATAATTTTTATACAACATAATATTTAGTAATATGATTTCATATATAATTCTACATTTTTAATTAAATGAGTTAAATATTATATAATAAAAATAAATACATAATTATACTAAATTTTTTTAAATAATAAAAATTATCTATAAATAAAATATATTTATAATGATCCAAAAGTACTAATATTCATACATCTCACACTAAATTAAGCATAGTCATATTAAAATAAATATGAGACCACTTAAAATTTACTACTAATACTCTACGAAAAAACTAAAATATTATATCCTACAACAATTCTGTCTTCACCACCACGACTTCCTATAATCCATGCCCTGCCAAAAAGGTTTAGATAGAAAAAAATTCACATCAAAAGTTTGGAAATTCCCTTTTAAAATGTAACTATTTTCACTTCATGATAGATTCTATTATTAGTATTTAATTTCTTTAATAATTTTCTAAAATAACATACTACCAAAGATAAAGAAGGCACATACATTAGTAGTAAGATTTAGCAGAAATTTCTCTCTTACCTTCTAATATTTTTGCTGCCAGAATCCATAAGAATTGTCAATCTTTTTTCTGTGTTGATGAATTGACTACGTAGATGGAAAATTGAATCAGAAACAAAATTTCAATTTATATAAATGAATTTGAAAACGGAAAGCTAGAAGTAATGGCAGTGCTACAAGAACCAATTTCACATCAGAATTTTTGGACCAAAACCAGCAAAAAATATTATAAGTTCTCTTAATATGATTTCAATTTCATCAAGTTTAAAGAAACAAACCAAAGTCCAAAACAAATAAATAAAGAAATTTGCATAGCAATAAATAGAGTTAAATCTCAATTTGTCCCCTGAAATTTGGTCTGATACTCAGAATGATCCCCACAATTTCGTTGGTCCGAATTAGAACCCTCAAATTTGTAATTGTGACTTCAGTTTGCCCCTGCGATCACCTTTGTCACCGGAATGCTGATCTAGCGCACTTGCATGACATGGTGGACGTTACTTAAACGATAGCACATTAGTTTTGCACCCAAACCCTTTGAAACCACGTAGTGTAAGGATTTTCTTGATGTTTTGCAACTTATGATCATTGTAGTGGAAAGAGAGTTTTAACCCACAAAAAACTAAAATGACATCGTTTCCAACGGGTTTGGGTGTGAAACCAATGCGCCGTCGTCTAAGTAGTGTCCACCATGTCATGTAATTACGTCAGATCAGCATTCTGGTGACGGAGATGATCGCAGGGATAAGTCGGAGCCACAATTGCAAATTTGGGGGTTCTAATTGGGGCCAACGAAATTGTAAGGGTCATTTTGAGTATCAGACTAAATTTCAGGGGCCAAATTGAGATTTAACTCCAATAAATTTGAGTATAAGTTGAAATAAAGTAGAACTATTTAATAAGCATGCCATTAGATTTCAGCAGCTACTAATTCTTAACCAAAGAACAAAAAATAATTACAATTTCATTTAGAAGGATACTTAACAAATCAGTAAGTATTAAGAGGCTAGGATTATATACTTTGGAGCCCATAATTTTCAAGACACTAGGACAACCAAAAATAAATAAATGCATTGTGTATTGGCACATAAAATTAATGTGTTCTCTTTGGACTTGAAATTGTCTTTTTATTCAGAGAATTTGGTCTTATATTATCTCTTGCTAGTACATTAATTTAATATAAAATTTTAATTCTCTGTCGATTTACCAGAATGTACAACATACAACATATATATGGTCCATGCTAGTCCTCTGGTTCCGCAACTATATAATCAGAAACGCTTTCTAAACTTAGTGTACTTCTGCTTGGACTATGAATTTTCTTCGATTGCTTCACATCATATCAATATCATATATACAAAGAAGCAAAATCCTTGATTCTATATCTATACATCTATATATATATGATATATACTATCCTAAGGTATTTAATTTCCCTAGCAGCAAAGTGTATCTGATCGTTCTCTATAACTAATTACTCACCCTTGTACTAATTTATATAAACTAATCAATAAACTAGTTCAAACTAGTGGAGGTTGTGTGCATAGAAAGCGCACAACAATAAGAAGAACAATCGAGAAGCGAAGCTTCCACTATTATAGATCTCAATCCAACTATTCTATTCGATAAATAGTCAATTATTAATCCAAGAGACAAAACCATTTAAAATTTCTCTATGCATTATTAATTATTTTTTCAGCCCAGCACACAATTTGTTTTCTATTTATAACTATGTAAGAAATTTTTTATCCATGTAATAGGTACCCTCCCTTTCATTTTCTTCTTAAGTTTATCTACTTTAACTTGGCAAAGCAATGTAGTAGGAAAAGAAAAACATAAATTTAAAACTAGATTTACACTTTACCTTTAATAAATCGAAATAGCAAAATGCCAACAGACACAAAGAAAACAAAGATGAAACTTCAGAAATTTTTTTTACTATTCAGTTCATAATCAGAAAAGAAACCAGCTTGAAATAGATGTGAAGAACAATTTTAATCAAGGTTGACAGCATTTGTTTCCACTATAACTTTGTCAAGAAAGTAAGTGAAATTTCTAATCTTGCCTCGACATAAACTAAATGCTTCTCAATGGAACTAGATTATTCCCCTTCTATTACTCTCTGTTCAACTTGAATAAAAGGTAACCAATTCAGTAATTTCATCTATAGTTTTCAATAAAACTAGACTAGCAATTCAAACCCAATAATTGGGCTACTTACTATAACTAAATGGCAATATAAACTTATCCAAAGGCAAATGATAACCGATGGTTTGCAACATTGCTTTAGTGACATAAATTAAAATTTGAATAGTGTAATCAAATAAGGGTAAATAATAAAAATTCCAACTCAGACTCTCTCCTTTGATAGAGAACTCAATCATATATGGCATAGAATCACATAAATAGATAAGCACATCTTCAAAGAAAAGAAAGATTATAGGTTTGAAAAGGTATTTCAACAATCATAAACAGCTCAAGTCTACCAATAGTCTTTACATTTATAAAATCATCTAATGAGTAACAAATTATTTGAAAAAAATTTGTACCTAAAATTAGCTTCAAGACTTTGTGCTCCGAACTACTTACCAAGAGGGGAAAAAGATAATCATAATTAGATGGCTAGCTTCAGAGCTTGAACGAGTGGGCAAACGGTGAATGCGAACTACTGCGGCACTTCTCTTCTCTTTGCATCGCATCTTCTAATGTTTATGGAAGAAATAGAAAATAAACGATGAAGGATAAGAGATATAGATTAGAGTAGAGTACTGACAGTTAAAAAATTAGCTGCATAAGTGTCATAATATTACCAAATGAAAATGTCCATCTAAATTCTACAATATATATTCTCCCTTTTCAGCAGAAATTGGAACACTCAATTGACTGCAATCACTGCATATGTCTCAAATCAAGCTTGGGTTCCCAAAATCCATCTTAAAATTCATAGGTACTTCAAGTTATTGATTCAATCAACAAAGCAATTTAAAAGTATAAGAGTAATCCTCTCTTGAGAATACTCTGCTCTCTCTAAAAGTGAAATTTAAACAAGAAAAATCAACAACAAACAATAATAACAAAAATAAGAATAATAATTCAGCTGATACATGGTGAAATTTACATTGGTGATTTTAGTTTGATCTGGCAGTCCACAAATAAACAACACAGAATATAGAAGCTAAAACCCCTAATTTAAAACCCTAAATCAAAACCCAAAACCTCCCAAATTTCACAAAACCATAATCATCATCGGGCGATTACCTCGCTTGTTAGGGATCGATGCTTTGCCTCCTCAGAAACCTTGATGCTTCATAGCAAAGCAGAGAAGGGGTCGCGAGAGAGCACACAGTTTCTTTGACACTACACAGAGAGGGCGAGTGAGACAGAGCGAGTGAGAGAATGAGTGAGAAGAAGAGAATGAGGCACATAATGCTTACTTGGTGAGCGCAGTGATGAGCGGTGACGGTGAAGAAGAGATGAGCGGCGATGAATCGAAGGTGAAAACCCTTGAAGAAGAGATGAGCTGCGGCGATGAATCGAAGGAGAAGGCGTGCGAGTTTGTGCATGTAGCGTGAATTGTTGACGAATCGAAGAACAATATTCGTTAGGCTCAGTATATAATACATTGGCGCGTATATTAGAAGACGTTTCTGAAAGCGCACCCAAAACATAAATATTAGGTTACCCTTGAAAAGCGTTGTCTTTGTATAAAAATTGTATGTATTGATAGTAAGATAAGGCTACACTTTATAAGTGATTTTTTTACAATCTAAAGAGACACTTTTTAAGTGATGCCACAAATGTATTTTCTATTCTTCTACAAAAAAAGAAACACAGAGAAAAGCGTAGTCTATTCTAAGAATAGGCTATGCTTTTCAAATATAGTTTAAAAAAATGTGGTTGAATGGGTGTTTTTCTTGTAGCGGTCTTCAAGGTATTAGCACAATCCCACTGTCTAATGTGTAAGAAGTTTGATATGCAATATTATTTCAGAATAGTCAGTATATGGATCTGATTTTCATGATCTTTCTGTTCGCATGACAAAATGGTTGCACCTCATCAGAAGTGTGACTATGATACAGTCTGTAATTCGATGCAGGAGCTGTCCTTTGGCAATATATATCATATGTTTTAGTGGCTTTTCTCACTCAGTAAAGTTGATAAACAGCCCAGAGATGAATTTTAGTTTGTTTTCTAGGTAAGAATCCTCAATTCTTAACATTTTGTTCTTTTTATTCGTTGGCAATACCACTTTAACATATTTTCAGACTTGAACATCGATCTGGTCTAAGCAAGAACTAATTTAGATAGATTTTGCTGCCACTGTGGGATTGCCTTTGCAATCTTAGGCTTGCTGCCTTATGCCAAGAATTGGAGTTGGATAGAAGTTGAGTTTAAAATGTCAGTTTTCCCTTTTCTCCCAATAGCAATGTTTCTGTAGTTATCAAATGTAGAAGTGATGTATCATCTCATGACTCTTGAACCCTGTTGTTCCGAGGGTTTGCCTGAAACGTGTAGCTCGGTCGTCTGGAGAGGCCCGAGGTGGTGGTTCGGCGACCCGAGCTTGATACGCAAAATGGTTGGTGGTTGTACCTGCAATGACACTCCGATGCTTAAGTTAGCATGGGTTCAAGCAGATATGTGTAGATTTGGAATGAATGCCATACCTGGGTGCTTCCAGTGTATTTATAGTAGTTGGTAGTGATCTTCCCTGGATAAGATATTCTTATCTTATCTTATCTTTGGGAGTTTTATCTCTATCTTTGTGGAACCGCCTTTTCTAGGCCTTTTCGGCCTTTAGGTTTGGGCTGCGTTCCTTTTGATGGGCCTTCCTTGCTCTTTGTCCGAGGTCCGACCTTTAGGTGTGAGGTTTAGGACAAGGTCGGACCTCTTGCGAATTTGCCGAGTTGGAGGACCCCGGTCAGGGTATGAACAGTGCCCCTGCCCGAGTTCGTCCTTTTTGGGAGGTCGTGCTCGGGCATAGTAGTCTGTTTTTCAAAATTCAAAAATGGCCGTTCCTGCATTTATTGCCTTTTACCGTTTTTCCTCGATTTCCGTTCGGGCTCTTGTGAAGGCTTTATTTATTGCTCCTTTCCTCCTTTCTGCGTTTGTTTTTCTTATGCTTTTATGAGCGCCGCTTTCTTCTTTCCTTTCGTTCTGCTTTCCGGAATCTTTCTGTGTGTCTTTCCGGGGTTTCCTCTGTGCCGTCGCTTCGTTCTCGTTGCTTCGGAGCTCTTCGTCTTTCGTTTCTTCTTCCAGGTTTGTTCCCATGCTTTTCTTTTCTTGTGATCATATGCTTCTGTTCTTTTGTGTGGCTCTTGTTTATTTCTTTTTCTTTATGCCTGGGTTGCCCCAAAAGAGGTGCCGCCATTGCTATCGTTTTTATATGGGGGGGCTCTTTTTGTTCCCCGGTGTTTTTGTTCCGTGTTGCCCCGTTTTCTTCGTGGGGTTTTTGTTTCTTGCTTTGCTGAATGGATTTTTGTTGTCTTCTTTATGTGATTTTTTGCTTGCTGTTGTATTCTTCTTTGTAGGTAAGAATTTTATGTCTCGAAAGGTTCTTCAAGCGATGTCGACTAAAATTCCATGTGGTCTTGATTGGGTAGACCCTCTTCCTCTAAGAGTCCCTTCCGTGGTAGATTCTGAGTATTTAGTTAGGTTCCGTAGGCATTGTAGCGTATGTGAAAATAGAGAGTCTGAGAGGGATTATGAACTAGTAGCCCCGGATTCCGAGGAGAGAGTGTGCTTCCCGCCCCTAGATAGTTCCGAGAAGCTTTTCTTTTATGCTTATGATTGTTTTTTCTCTAAGCTGGGCGTCCGACTTCCCTTTACCGATCTGGAGTCCGAGGTGTTGTGGTCTTGTAATCTTGCTCCTACGCAGCTGTCCCTGCCTCTATTTCTCTTTTTTCCTATTTGTTTGTGTTGACGAAGCCGGGGTCGGGTGGAGGGAAGGTATCTTGGGTCTCTTTTAGGGCTAACCAGGGAAGGAAGTTTTGTACCCTGTATGATGAGTCCTTTCATGATTTTAAGAACTTTTATTTCAAGGTCCGGGCTACTGGAGATGTCCGACCTTTCTTTTTAGATGAGAGTGGGGAGCCTTCTTTTCCTCTTTGTTGGAAGGAGAATGTAGTGTCTACTAAGTATACCCTTGAGAGTCTAGATGAGGTGGAGCAGGCTTTTGTGGGTGTGGTAAGCAGTTTATGGGGTCGGGCACCTCACTTGGACACGAAGAAAATGTTGGGGGATCCAAGCCTTCTCCGTTCCGAGTTAGGTAGTTCCCGACCCTCCGAGATTATCCTTTTGGTATTTTGGCTTTGCTTGTTTTTGTTTTGGTGGATTTTCTGTTGTGGTGATCTTTTTCTTGGATTTTTTGCAGAGATGTCTTCTCAGGCGGATTCCATGAAGTACCTTCGTCGGACGAAGAAGTCTGTGGCTGCTCAGAATATTGAGGCTGGGGAGGCTTCTGCCCGATCTTCTCCGAAGAAGGCTACTGTGGGTGTTACTACTCGGTCGAAGACTATTCCGACTCCCCAGTTTCGACCTATAACTCAGGATCCTCCAACCTCTGGGCCCGGTAACTCTTCTCCTCCTTCATCCTCGGGTCCTCCTCCCAAGAAGCAGAAGACCTCTCAAGAGTTCGCGGGTTTTAATGATAAGGATTTTGATGCTCTTGGTTGGGTTGAACAGCACATTCTCCCTCAGACTTTTATTTCTACTGGTGATGTGTCTATGGAGCACCATTTTCAGTATATTGCGCGGAGCTGTGTTCGGATGGCTAGTCTTCATGCCGCTATTGCCCGAGAGTTCAAGAAATCCCCCATTGGTGCAACCAGTTCCCGACTTGAGAAGGCTCAGTCTGAGTTCGAGAGGATTAGTGAACTGAAGGCTTCTAGGATTGCTGAGCTGGAGGCGTCTTTGGAGAAGGAGAAAGCTAAAGCTACCGCGGCTGTGGCGGCGGCGAATTCGTCCGAGGAGATGATGAAGGCGGCGAAGGAGAGTTATACTCGGACATATGCTGAGCTTGTGGAGACAAAGGAGAGGTTGCGATCTGCTCAGGATGATTTTTACGAGCTAGAAGGACATGTGGCTAAGGGCATGGATGCTATGTTTGAAAATTTGAAGGCTCAGGTCTGGGTTCTTGCTGCTGACCTGGATCTGAGTTTATTTAGTACGGATAATGTTGTCGTGGAGGGAAAGATTGTTCCTGCTCCCAACAAGGATGAGGTTCCGGTGTCTGACCCCAAAGTTCCGGTTGCGAACCCGACTTTACCTTCGGCTGGGGAGGAGTCTGGCGTGGAGGTTTTAAACCGAGATGACGGTGCTGTTAAGGCTGTCCCGATTTCTATGGTTCTTCCTCCGCAGCCTTCTCCCAACGTGGAGTCCGGAAAGGATCTTGATTCCCTGTAATCTTTTCTCTTTGGTTTTTTGCCCGGCCTGTGGGCTCTTTTTGGACGGTTTTTACTATCTGTTAATGCTTTGAACATCTTTTTGCTATTAGCTACTTGTAGTAACTTTTTAGCTTATTATGTGGTGTTTGTTCGCATTTTGACTTTTCACTTTATGCTTTTTAGTTGTTTTTGGATAACAACCTTTTAGCTAGTGCTTTTTGAAACTTCGTTTTACCCTTCTCTTTGATTTCGTTTCTTCGCTTGTACTTTTTGGCTGTTTTTGTATAGCAACCTTTTAGTAAGCGTTTTTCGAAATCTTTGTTTTACCCTTCTCTTTGATTTCGTTTCTTCGCTTGTACTTTTTGGCTGTTTTTGTATAGCAACCTTTTAGTAAGCGTTTTTCGAAATCTTTGTTTTACCCTTCTCTTTGATTTCGTTTCTTCGCTTGTACTTTTTGGCTGTTTTTGTATAGCAACCTTTTAGTAAGCGTTTTTCGAAATCTTTGTTTTCGCCGTTTTAAGGCTTCTTTCTCGGGTTCGGGCTTTTTCTCGGACCTCGGGGGGGTCGAGTACTTCCCTTTATTGGGTCCGGCCTTTGAAAGAATATTTACAGAGTGTTTACCCTTGGCTAGGTCGGGTGCTTTTCTTGTCCGGGTGTCTCATTAAAAAACCCTTGTGGGGAAAAAGAGTACACCTCGGGTTAAGTTTTTCTAGCTGTAGTACCGTCTTAGATTACAGGCATGCCAGGCCCTGGGCAGTTCATTGCCTTCTAGGTCGGATATTTTGTAATAGCCTGTTCCTAAGACTTCTGTTACCTTGTAGGGCCCTTTCCAATTTGCGGCTAGCTTTCCTTCTCCCGACTTGTGTGTTCCGATGTCATTTTGGATTAGAATCAGGTCGTGAATGGAGAAGCTTCGTTTTATTACTTTCTGATTGTATCTGAGGGCCGTTTGCCGTTTTAAGGCTTCTTCTCGGATCCGGGCTTTTTCTCGGACCTCGGGGAGGAGGTCGAGTTCTTCCCTTTGTGCCTGTGGGTTACCTTCTTCGTTGTAGAAGATGACTCGGGGTGACCCTTCATCTATTTCGATAGGAATCATTGCCTCCATCCCGTAAGCTAGTCGGAACGGTGATTCTCCCGTTGTAGAGTGTGGGGTTGTCCGATATGCCCATAGCACCTGGGGGAGCTCCTCGGCCCACGCCCCTTTGGCTTCTTGGAGTCTTCGTTTTAACCCGGCCAAGATGACTTTATTTGCGGCCTCTGCTTGTCCATTGGCTTGTGGGTGCTCGACCGAGGTGAATTGCTGTTTGATTTTTAGCTCGGCCGCCAAGTTCTGAAAACTTGTGTCTGTGAACTGTGTTCCATTGTCTGTGGTGATGGAGTAGGGGACTCCAAACCTTGTGACGATGTTTTTGTATAGGAATTTGCGGCTTTTCTGAGCCGTGATGGTGGCTAAGGTTTCAGCTTCGATCCACTTTGTGAAGTAGTCGACCCCTACTATGAGGTATTTGACTTGCCCCGGTCCTTGGGGAAACGGGCCGAGTAGGTCAAGTCCCCATTTTGCGAAGGGCCATGGCGCGGTGATGCTGATAAGGTCTTCAGGTGGTGCTTTGTGAAAATTGGCGTGTTTTTGGCAGGGGGGCATATTTTCACAAATTCCGTTGCGTCTTTTTGCAAGGTCGGCCAGTAGAATCCGGCTCGGACTACTTTCTTGGACAATGCTCGAGCTCCGAGGTGGTTCCCACACATACCTCCGTGGACTTCTTCGAGGACGCTCTTTGTTTCTGAGGTCGGCACACACCTGAGGAGGGGGTTTGAGAATCCTCTTCTGTATAATATGTCGTGAATTAGTGTATAGTTCTGACCGTCTTTCGTGAGTCTTCTAGCTTCCTTCCTTTCGGCGGGGAGAGTTCCCGTCTTTAGATAGTTGAGTACGGGGGTCATCCATCCTTGCTGTTGGTTGGATATGTTTAGCGCTTCTTCCTCTCTTAGCACGGAGGGAAATTGTAAAGTTTCCTGGAGGAGACTTCTGTTGTTGCCTCCGGGCTTGGTGCTGGCAAGCTTTGAGAGGGCATCTGCCCGGGCGTTTTGTTCCCGAGGTATGTGCTGAATCTGTACCTCTGAAAAGTGGCGTAGTTGTGCCTGTGTTTGGTCTAGGTATTTTTTCATAGTGGGATCTTTGGCCTGGTAGCTTCCATTTACTTGCGATGTGACGACCTGGGAGTCGCTGAAGATCGTGATTTTTTGGGCTCCGACCTCTCCAGCTAGCTTTAGACCTGCTAGTAGAGCCTCGCATTCGGCTTGGTTGTTAGAAGCCTGGAACCCGAATTTTAGGGATAGTTCTATCCGTGTTCCTTGGTCGCTTTCGAGTATAACCCCGGCGCCGCTTCCAGTTTTGTTTGAGGACCCGTCGACATACAGGTTCCACGAGAGTGGGGTTCCAAGGGTCTCAGTGTATTCTGCGATGAAGTCGGCTAGATACTGAGATTTTATGGCAGTCCGGGCTTCATATTGGAGGTCGAACTCGGACAGTTCCACCACCCATTGCAGTATTTGTCCTGCCAGGTCTGTTTTTTGGAGGATGTGTCTCATTGGTTGGTTTGTCCGGACTTTGATGGTGTGGGCTTGAAAGTAGGGACGGAGCCTCCGAGCTGTGAACACTAGGGCGTAAGCGAATTTTTCTATTTTCTGATAGTTTAATTCGGCCCCTTGTAGTGCCTTGCTTACAAAGTATATGGGGTGTTGTCCTTGGTCATTTTCTCGTATTAACGCTGAAGCGACTGCTCGATTTCCAACCGAGGGGTATAGTACGAGTTCTTCTCCTCTAAGAGGTCGGGTTAGGATTGGTGGCTGCCCGAGGAATTCCTTGAAGTCTTGAAAGGCTTTTTCGCACTCCGGGGTCCATGAGAAGGGTTTCCCTTTCTTTAGGAGTGAGTAGAGAGGTAGTGACTTTATCGCTGATCCCGCCAAGAATCTTGATAGGGCGGCTAGCCTCCCATTCAGTTGTTGTACTTCTTTGACACACGTCGGGCTTTTCATATTGAGTATCGCTTGGCATTTGTCTGGGTTTGCTTCGATGCCCCTTTGAGTCAGCATGAAGCCTAGGAATTTTCCGGCTTCTGCGGCGAAGGTGCATTTTGTCGGGTTAAGTCTCATGTTGTGCTTTCTGAGGGTGCCGAAAACACTGGCGAGGTCGGTCAGCAAGTTTCTGTCTTCTTGTGTCTTTACCAGCATGTCGTCGACGTACACCTCCAGTTGTAGTCCAATGTGCTCTGAGAACACTTTGTTCATTAGCCTCTGGTAGGTTGCCCCCGCGTTCTTTAGCCCGAAGGGCATTACTACGTAGCAGTAGTTTGCTCTTGGGGTTATGAACGAGGTCTTTTCTTGGTCGGGTCCGTACATTGGGATTTGATTGTATCCCGAGTATGCGTCCATGAAGGAGAGATATCTATAGCCTGAGGCTGCGTCTACTAATGCGTCGATGTTTGGTAGTGGATATGGGTCTTTGGGGCAGGCTTTGTTCAGATCTGTGTAATCGACGCACATCCTCCATTTTCCGTTGGGCTTTTTTACTAGGACTACGTTTGCGAGCCATAGGGGGTATTTTACTTCCCTAATGAAGCCTGCATCTAGCAGTGCTTGTATTTGTTCTTCTATTGCTTGCATGCGTTCGGGTCCGAGCTTCCGGCGTCTTTGTTGGACAGGTCGGGATCCCGGGTAAACCGATAGCTTATGGCACATCAGGTTGGGGCTTATGCCCGGCATGTCGGAGGCTTTCCAGGCGAAGAGGTCGGAATTCTCCCTTAAGAGGGTTATGAGTTCTTCTTTTAGGCCCGTTTCGAGGTTTGTTCCTATGCTTGTTGTTTTTTCAGGTGTGTCTCCAATCTGGACTTTTTCGATTTCTCCTTCTGGCTGTGGTCGGAGATCGTCTCGGGATTGAACTCGTCCGAGTTCTATTGTGTTGACCTCTTTCCCTTTTAGGCTCAGGCTTTCGTTGTAGCATCGCCGTGCTAGTTTTTGGTCGCCTTTTAGAGTAGCGATTCCCTTTGTGGTGGGGAACTTCATACAGAGGTGTGGGGTCGAGACTATGGCTGCCAGTCTGTTTAGGGTTGGTCGCCCAATGAGGGCATTGTATGCTGAAGCGACGTCGACTATAATGTAGTCGATGCTTAATGTTTTGGATTGCTCGCCTCTTCCAAAGGTAGTGTGTAGCGAGATGTATCCTAAGGGATGGATCGGGGTATCCCCTAGTCCAAATAGGTCGGTGGGGTAGGCTTTTAGTTCTTTTTCTTCAAGTCCGAGCTTGTCGAAGGCCGTTTTGAACAGGATATCTGCTGAGCTTCCCTGGTCAATCAGGGTTTGATGTAAGTTGGCGTTTGCTAGGATAATGGTGATTACCATTGGATCGTCGTGTCCGGGAATTATCCCTTGAGCATCTTCTCGGGTGAATGAAATTGTAGGTAATTCGGGCAGGGGACTGTCTTCTCGGACGTGATAGACTTCTTTGAGGTGTCTTTTTCGTGAGGATTTGGATGTTCCTCCGCCTGCAAAACCTCCATTTATCATGTGAACATGTCTTTCAGGGGTTCGTGGGGTTGGTTCGGCCCGATCTTCGTTGTCCCCCCGCCTTCTCTTCCTGGTTTCTTCTCCTTTCTCTGCTATGTATATGTCGAGTTTTCTTTCTCTGGCTAGCTTTTCTATAACATTTTTTAGGTCGTAGCAATCGTTAGTAGAATGACCGTAGAGCTTGTGATATTCACAGTATTCGGACCGATCTCTCCCTACTTTCTTGTGTTTTAGCGGTCGGGGCGGTGGGATCTTTTCGGTGTGGCATACTTCTCTGTAGACGTCTACCAGGGAGACTCGGAGGGGGGTGTAGCTGTGATACTTCCGTGGTTTATCCGAGTTGTGTTCTTCTTTCCTTGTGGTACTTCCGTGGCTTGTCCGAGTTGGGTTCTTCTCTCTTTTTCTGTTCTCGATCTCGATCTCGGAGTGGGTAGGTTGGTTCCTTCCTAGAAGAGTCTCTTAGCTGTGAGGTTTCCTCCATGTTGATATATTTTTCTGCCCGCTCCTGTACCTCGTATAGGGAGGTCGGGTATCGTTTGGATAGAGATTGGCTAAACGGTCCTTCTTTTAGGCCGTTTGCTAGTCCCATGATGGCTGCTTCAGTGGGCAGGTGTTGTATGTCCAGGCAGGCTTTGTTGAATCGCTCCATGTATTTTCGGAGAGTTTCTTGGTCACCTTGTTTGATCCCGAGTAGACTCGGGGCATGTTTTGTCTTGTCCTTTTGAATAGAGAATCTTGTTAGGAATTTTTTGGTTAGGTCCTCGAAGCTGGTGATTGATCTTGGTGGCAGGTTGTCGAACCACTTCATGGCTGACTTGGTGAGAGTGGTGGGGAAGGCTTTGCACCAAATCGCGTCGGAGGCGTCGACTAGGTACATTCTGCTTCTGAAGTTGCTGAGGTGATGACTTGGATCAGTGGTGCCGTCGTAGAGGTCCATATCGGGTGGTTTGAAGTTTCGCGGTACCTTCTCCTTCATGATCTCTTGCGTGAAGGGATCGTGGTTGCCCTCGGTGGTGGTGCCGCGTTCTGTCCGGTCTTTCAGGTTGGCCTCTATTTTCCGCAGTTTTTCTTATAATTCTCTGCGCTTTCGAGTTTCCCTCCTCAGATCTTGTTCAGTTTCTTTCTGCTTTTTTATGTCCTCTTCGAGTTGTTTTAGTCGGTCTTGTTGTGCCCGGACTGCTTCTAGAATTTCCGAGCTTTTCTCTCTTTCGGAATTTTGTGGATCCTTGTTTGGGAGTGACGTTTTGGGGCGATTCTGTTTGTTTCCTCCTGGAGTACGTGGTGATAGGGGGCTATCCGGTCGCTCTCCGGTGTCAATTTCGTCCCCTTGTTCAGATGTAGCGTGCTCATTGTTGAGAGGGTCGTCCGCCATGGTAGAGGGATGACTTCCAGGTTCCCCGGCAACGGCGCCAATGTTCCGAGGGTTTGCCTGAAACGTGCCCTGAGAGGCCCGAGGTGGAGATTCGGTGTCCCGAGCTAGATATGCAGAATGGTTGGTGGTTGTACCTGCAATGACACTCCGATGCTTAAGTTAGCATGGGTTCAAGCAGATATGTGTAGATTTGGAATGAATGCCATACCTGGGTGCTTCCAGTGTATTTATAGTAGTTGGTAGTGATCTTCCCTGGATAAGATATTCTTATCTTATCTTATATTTGGGAGTTTTATCTCTATCTTTGTGGAACCGCCTTTTCTAGGCCTTTTCGGCCTTTAGGTTTGGGCTGCGTTCCTTTTGATGGGCCTTCCTTGCTCTTTGTCCGAGGTCCGACCTTTAGGTGTGAGGTTTAGGACAAGGTCGGACCTCTTGCGAATTTGCCGAGTTGGAGGACCCCGGTCAGGGTATGAACACCTGTGATGGTACATATATTCCATGCATAAAGCTTAAAATAAAATTTCATTGATAATTCTCTAATAGATAATCATCTATCTACGGTTTGAAAGCGTTTAATGTTAGCTTTATTTTACGTCTTAATCTCCTGCTAATGCATGGTCACTTTTGTTTTTCCTTTGCAGATTTTTTTATCTGTTTGGTTTCAAGAAAAATGATGTCATTGAGTTTGGAGAATTTGTTTGATCATTGGGTGAATTTCACATTAATTTTGGAAAATCCAATACCCAGTGGTATAGTATTTTTAAAAATACAAGCACCTAGACAACAAATTACGGATAAACTAGAACCCATCATTTTAAAATTGGATATTGTTCCGAGAATTACCTGAAACTGTAGGTCAATCTCGTACGAGATCTTCTGTACTAGTCGAAGCTGTTGTGTCCGACTTGTTGGACTTGGGGATGGTGCTGATCCTTCGTCACCGGAGGGTGGTGGTACCTGCAAGGGACTCCGATGCTTAAGTTAGCAAGGGTATTAAGCAGGTTTTTAGTAGAATCAGAGTATGAATTATACCTGGGTGCTCCAGTGTATTTATAATGGTGTAGAAAGACCTTCCTTAGATAAGATAAGTTTGTTGTCTTATCTTATCTTTATCTTCGAGTGAGGCCATCTTATCTTTAAGGGAACCGCCTTCATCTCTCTAGGCTTGGGCTGCCCTTGGATTCGGGTCGTGTTCCTCTGTTTGGGCCCTTTATTGGGCTTTCCTGGTAGTTTGGCCGAGCTCTTTGAGAAGAGGTCGGATTGTCCTGACCTGAAGAGGTCGGTCACTTTATCGGTAGAACATCCCGGTTCGGACAGCTCAACCCAGGGTATGAACAGATACCATATATTATTAGTTTCACTTTTATCTCTTAAGAGTACTGATAGATTTTTCAATTGATACAATTTCTCTATAAATTGCCTTAAGGATGAATATCTCAATTGTTTAAGTTTGATATGCTACTTTCTCCAAAGTGTATGTAGCAGATTAGAAAAGAGAATAATGTCTTGTGTAGTTGCTTTTTTTTTGTTCTTTTAATTTAGTAGATGATACCTCATAGAAGATAGAAAATTGGGTGGAGCCCAGGAGGGAGAAAAAATAGTGACCTGAACATAATCATATCACACCTATTAGAGTTATTTATATCGTTTATTTTTAGTTTTCTAACATTTTTTTGTATGATGATCTGATCTACTTTATTTAATTTTATGTGGGTTAAGATGATATTACTCTTTTCAACAAAGACTAAGGATCAAATTGTGCAATTGAAGCTCTAACTAAGCAGCCTCACTAAGTTAGTGAAAAATTTAACATGAATGAAAATACATACCAGCTTCAAAATTTAACAGAAAATGATTTTTCCATGGACAACTTAGCCAATGGTGCATCAACATCTGGATCCATGGGAATCAGTAACTAACATGTAGGTTGCAATTCATATAAAGCCCTGCTAATCATGTTTGATTAATTTTCGAATAACTTGATTGATTATCATTTCCTTTTGATTGATATTGACATTAAGCACACTGGTAATTTTTAACAGCACTGGAAGTGTTAGAACTGAAATTCTTTAGTGTCCAGTGCTGAATACATGCAGTATTAATTTTGAGTGGTTAAAGTCTTTCTTTTCTCACTTTAAGCACTAAGCTTGATTTGATGTGCATGCATTAAGTGTAGGAATCATTCACTTTTGTATTTTATTACATTACATGTTCAATGCTTCTTTGATTTGATAATTATGAACTGTAATTGTCATTATGTCATTAAAGAAGTGAAATTATAATTATTGATACAAAATGTCAAAAGTGATAGAAGATTTGGACTGCTCAGTTAGTTTGTTATTTAATAATAAATTCATCTTAGAGCTAACTTTGAGATATATCCATTATTCAAGGTATTTGCTACTTTTGTTAATATGACTCTTTCATAAAATATTTGACTGGGAATATATCTAATTTTGAGCAAATAAAATCTACAATATCAGTTACCAAGGTTCATAGTTCTGTGAATGGCTCAAGTGATTAACCTGTGAACTCTAATATGATTGTATTTCTAATATGCTCGACTTAAATTTTTATAGGAGTTGTGATATTTACTCTTCACCCTTTTAATGAGGCCCACATGTCGTAACAAGAAGTCTTTTACCATTAAAAATATTATATTATCTTTTTGCTTTTCATTAATTAGTTTAAGTGTTTCGTTGTGTAAAAAACTGTAAATGCACATATGCAATGAGAAATTTCAATCAAAGAGAGTAGGTTATTAGTCAAAGAGAGTAGGCAATAATATACTTCTCTAACTTGTGCTTTAGTCTTCTTTCTCTTTCTCTTTTACGACCTAGAAAAATTGAGTAATGAGCTCGCAACTCACTACTTCATTCATTATAGAGAAACTTAGGCCTCGCAGCATAGATCCTATCTGCGGGTATCCAACCCGACCCAATCCGGTCGGGTAGGGTTGTTAACCCGATCCGCTACGGGTAGGGTTGGGCACGGAGCAGGTAGGGTGCGGGTTGAGCCTCAATCCTATCCGTCCTACCCGCATCCCCCATAATATGTGTTATATATGTTTAAAAATATTAAATATGAGAGTTGAACTAAGGACCTTAAGCATGTGTAAAAAAATTTTAGACACTGAACTAAGGTTACTTGTATTATTTATGAGATATTTGTGTCATTATAATGTTTCTTTTTGTCAACCCGCGGATACGGTCGGATACCCGCGGATTAAGCGCGGATAGGGTTAGGGTTGGGTATTTCTCAACCCGCAGATAGGGTTAGGGTTGGGTTCAAACCCTACCCTACCCTACCCATTGCTACTCCTAGAGAAACTTGAAGTCATTTTCAGGCTTCCTTTATACTACTTCATTTTCTTCTTCTTTATGCCTTCTTGAATTTTTTAATTTAGATTTTTTTTTGGGTCTTTAAGTGTGGATTCGTTCCGATCCCTAAGGTATTTGAAATTGAGATACAATTTAATCTCTTCTTATGTCTTGAATTTTTTATTATCTTTTGATTTTTTCTTTGTTTTTTCTATTTTCTAACATTAAAAAATTGACATATCAAGAACAAAGCCTTTTTTTAGTTTAGAACTAGTATTTTTATCCGTAATAACATTACCAGAATATAAATTTTTTAAAATTACGGTCCACTTTGTTCTGATAGTATAGATTATACATAGTACAAAAGATTTATAAAATCAAATTACTTTTACAGAAAAAAGTCGTAAATTGTCAAAAGTCTCTGGCTAAGAAGACCAAAGTATCTGTAGATAAAAAATCAAATAATAAGATTTTTAGTTATTATTTTTATATAAAAAAGTATAATTTTTTATTAATAATTAATTTTAACAATTTTTATCTAAAATCTAAAACAATTTAACGTGAATACTTTTATATTTAATTAGGTGTTAACTGTTAAGTCTGTTACACAAATCGAAATAATTAATTTTTATACTTGCAATTTAAAAATAATATTTTTTCTCCCTGTATATATAAAAATATAATTAGATATTAGCATAAAAAAATTATACTGATAGTTATAAAATTAACTCAAAAATGATTTTTTAAAACAATTGAATCTTGATTCTAACTTTTAATTATAACATTAGTATTCTCTCCAAATTATATGTAATAAATATTTGAAAGAAGAGAAATAAAAATATAGATTAGAAAGATAAGTAATGAAAATTTAAAACTAAATAAAAATTATGTATATAAAAATAATAATAATAATATTTTTTATTTAAATTATATTATTTTGTTAATTTTGTTTTCTATAAAAGAGAAAGATAGAAAAAATAGAGAATGAGAGAAAAGAGAGAGAAAGATAAAGATGAAGAATGAGAGTGAGAGAGAGAGTTTGTTAATTTTGGAAGAAATATTTTTATTTTAATTGTAAAAAACTATCGGATGACATATTTTAATTTGTCAAATTACTAACATAAAATATAAATTATATATAGAGTAAAAATAGTAGAGAAAAATAAAAAAAATGGAGAGGGGTAGATGAGAGAATTTAGGAAAGGAGTTTATTAGTTTTGAAAAAAAATATTTTCTCTCAATTTTAATAAGAGAGTGTCATGTGACACATTTGACTATTAAATTAGATAGTAATATATGATACATAATATATGTATATTTTAATTTCAATTTTAATATTTTAATTTTAATTTTAATACAATTAAAGAATGTCAGGTTGCACATTTTGATTGTCAAATCAGTAATTAGTCATTGATATTGATATTGATAATGATATATAAAATAAATAGAGTGGTCGAAGAAATGAAAGAAATAGAGAAAGGAAGAGGGAGGAGGGGAGAAGTCTTTAATTTTGGAGGGAAATATTTGATCAATTGCAATGAGGAAGTGACATGTGGCACATTTTGCTTGTAAAATTAGTAAGAATGAGAGAAGAATTCTTTAATTTTGGAGAAAAAAATTTAATTTCAATTACAATGAGAGAGTGACATATGGCACATTTTGGTTATAAAATTAGTAAGGAGAAGAGGAGAATTCCTTAATTTTGGAGAAAAAGATTTGATTCCAATTGCAAAAGAAAGTGACATATGGCACATTTTGGTTCTAAAATTAGAGATATATAATAAATTTTTTGGATAATTTTAGTTATAACTTATATAAACTTTGTTTATAGAGCAAAATATGTCATCTCAAATTTCTGTCCACCTTACCTGTGTTTCTTTTAAATTTTTTATTATTTATTGTCTGTGCAAAATTTGAGCATCGTTTTTATTATTTATTGATTGGCTGGGATGAGAAGTTGTGATATGTGTATGTATATGTATTTAAAGGAATAAGATTGATAATTTGTAGTTGAAATTGGTGATAAAATTCATAAGAAATTTGTTGAATTGTTTATGTAATTTTGAATGTTGATATGTGTGGAGCTAATGGAGGTATGTGATATTGTGCGAGTATAATTTGTGTTGAAATGAGTATGGTGTAGTTTGAGTTGGTGAAATTATTAGAATTAGCTAAAAGAAGAAGTTTAATGTAAAAATTTTTATATAATTAGAGATAGAATAGGAATTTTTTTTACAATATATGGTTATTTTAATCAGAACGTTTTAATTAATATGGAAGATAGATGATTTTATTGGGCGATTTTAATTCAAGTTACATAATTTGAACGGTCCATTTAAAGGCATAATTTGAAACTGTCAATTTAATATTAAAAATTTTGTAAGATTATTTTTGTATTCTATTATTTAAAATGTTTAAATTATATCGTTCAAATTATATTAAAATTTTTAAATTTAAATTATATATTATTTAAGTTTTATTTATCAAATTTTTTTAATTTTTTATAATTTTATTTTTTTTAGTACTAATAGATGATTTCTAGAAAAATAATGTGATGGCAGTTTTAAATTACGTAATCGATCACTACAATTTAAATAGACAATTTTAAATTACGCGTTTAAATGGACAGTTTTAAATTACGTAATCGATCACTATAATTTAAATAGACAATTTTAAATTACGCGTTTAAATGGACAGTTTTAAATTACGTGACTTGAATTAAAACATCCCATTAAAATCGCCTATCTCTCATGTTAACTGAAACCGTTCCCATGTTAATTTGAAACGTTTCCATATACAGAAATGAATAATGAATTATTATAAATATTATTTATGATTATTTTAAAAGAGTGCTATATTTAATAAAATTATTTTCTCCTAAGTATTATTGTGTGATATTATTAGATTAATTTTATATTGTATAGATATCATGTTACCAATTAATCCCATTAAAATGGCTAATTTGATTCAGTTTTTAAAACATTGTGTATCATAAAAATTCATTTTTATGTTTTTTAAATCATACATTTGAGATAAAAAAAATTTAAATAATAAATTATTAATAAATAAAAATAAAAATAAAAAATTTATGAATTATTTAATGTTTTTAATGTATAGAATAATGAAATTTGAATTAATTTAAGTATAATATTAAAAACATTACGTTATTGTTATAGGTAACGATCGAGATAAAATATTTATAAATGTTTGTTTATTTGTTATTTTTCCAATTTTATTTAATTTGAAGCGGATATAAAAATTTAAATATAAAAAATTATTTTTTTCGCANATATATATATATTTTTCATTCTCCATACATATATCTATCATTATTCTTTTCACTAAGCATAAGAAAGATAGAAAAGAGTACTACATGTACTCAACAGAATAAGAAAAAAGACAATAAGAATAGAAGTTATGTGTAAAATAAAAAAATAATAACTTTATGAAGAAGGGAAGAAAATTAACTGATAATTATATTTTGACCAATTTTTAAGATAACAGTTATATTAATAAGAGACAATAATAATTATACATGTATAAAGAAAAATAAGAGAAAATGATAGTGTATAATATGATGAGATACAACAACAACAACAACAACAACAACAACAACAACAAAGCCTTGTCCCACTAAGTGGGGTCGGCTACATGAATCAAACGACGCCATTGTGCTCTGCCATGTATCATGTTTACAGAGAGACCGTTTACATGTAGATCTCATTTGACCACCTCATAGATGGTCTTCTTAGGTCTTCCTCTGCCTTTCGCCCTTTGTCCATCTTCCATCTCATCCACCTTCCTGACTGGATAATCTATCGGTCTTCTTCTCACATGTCCAAACCACCTGAGACGCGATTCAACCATCTTTTCCACAATGGGTGCTAGTCTGACTCTCTCTCTTATATCTTCGTTCCCTATTTTATCTAATCGCGTATGACCACTCATACATCTCAGCATCTTCATCTCTAAAGCATAGCCGGTCTTATAGCAGTCCGATAGAATTTACCTTTAAGTTTTAAAGGCACTTTTTTGTCGCATATAAAACCAGATTCTCCAATTTTCACCTCTATATTGGAGTTTTCCCTTCTCAGACTGAACTTACATTCCATATATTCCGTCTTGCTACGGCTTATGCGCAGACCATACACTTCTAAAGCTTCTCTCAATAACTCCAACTTTTTATTTAGGTCTTCCCTTGACTCTCCCATAAGGACGATATCATCGGCAAAAAGCATGCACCATGGCACAGGCTCTTGGATGTGCTCTGTGAGTACTTCCAAGACTAATGTGAAAAGGTATGGACTTAAGGATGATCCCTGGTGTAATCCTATACCAATAGGGAATTCCTCTGTCACACCACCTTGAGTCTTCACACTAGTTGTGGCCCCATCATACATGTCTTTGATTGCCCGAATATATGCGATCCTTACTCTCCTCTTTTCTAAAACCTTCCATAAGACCTCCCTTGGTATTCTATCATATGCTTTTTCCAAATCAATAAACACTATATGTAGATCCCTTTTATTACTACGATACCTCTCCATCATCCTTCTTAATAGGTATATCGCTTCAGTGGTAGATCTTCCTGGCATAAATCCAAATTGGTTCTCTGTTACTTGTGTCTCTTTTCTCAACCTCCGTTCTATCACCCTTTCCCATAACTTCATAGTATGACTCATAAGTTTAATCCCTCTATAGTTTCCGCAACTTTGTATATCCCCCTTATTCTTGTAGATAGGTACCAAGGTGATCTTTCTCCACTCATCAGGCATCTTCTTTGACCTTAAAACCTTATTATAAAGCTTGGTTAACCAGTTAATGCCTTTTTCTCCAAGACCCTTCCAAACCTCAATCAGGATATTATCAGGTCTTACTGCCCTACCATTTTTCATCTGCTTTAGAGCTTCTTTTACCTCGAAGTCTTGAATCCTTCGATAGTAGTCAAAGTTTTGATCTTCTTCCGTTGTGCATAATCGACCAAGGCTCAGAAGAGTCTTCTGTCCCTCATTAAATAACTCATAGAAGTAGCTCTTCCACCTTTCATTAATCTTCTCCTCTTGAGCCAACACCTCTCCATCCTTATCCTTTATGCACTTAACGTGATCCAAATCTCTCGTTCTTCTTTCCCGACTCTTTGCGATTCTATATATACCTTTTTCTCCTTCTTTCGTGCCCAAAGACTGGTAGAGACCCTCATATGCTCTTGTTTTTGCTTCACTTACAGCCATTTTTGTCTCTTTCTTAGCCGCCTTATATTTTTTCCAGTTATCTGCATTGCGGCATAAAGACCACTCTTTAAAGCATTCTCTTTTTATCTTTATCTTTTCTTGTATACTCGCATTCCACCACCAGGACTCCTTGTCTCTTGATCATATTCCTTTAGATTCACCAAAACTTTCTTTTGCTGTTCTTCTAATAACTTCTGCCATCTCCCTCCACATCTCTTTTGTGCTTCCATTCCCATCCTACTTTGCCTCTTCTCCTACCCGTCTTAAGAATCTTCTTTGTTTCTCACCTTTCATCCGCCACCATCTAGTCCTTGGGTTCTTCGTATGATGTCTTTTCCTCAACTTTTGCTCAACGTGAAAATCCATGATGAGCACCTTATGTTGTGTTGTCAAACTCTCTTCCGGGATAATTTTACAGTTAATGCAAAATTTCCGGTCGACTCTCCTCAACAAGAAGAAGTCGATTTGAGAGCTTGTCATGCCACACTTATAGGTTATAAGATGTTCGTCACTCTTTTTAAAACATGTATTTGTGATGAGAAGATCAAAGGTTGAGGAAAAGTTCAAAATAGTTTTACCCTCGGCATTGATCACCCCGAAACCATGGCCTCCGTGAATACTCCCATATCCAGTCACTTCTCTCCCAACATGGCCATTTAAATCTCCTCCTAAGAAAATCTTATCTCCCAAAGGTATGCCTTGAACCAAACTCTCTAGATCCTCCCAAAACCTTATCTTGTGTTGTTCGTCCGAAACCACTTGCGGTGCATAGGCGCTAATCACATGGAAAGCACCTCCCTCCACCACAAGTTTGATAGAGATGATCCGATCTCCCACCCTCTTGACATCCACTACGTCCTTCTTCCACTGCTTATCCACAATTATTCCAACCCCATTCCTATTCTTCACCTTTCCTGTATACCAAAGTTTGAAACCAAAAGTATCCAACTCCCTAGCCTTTGCACCAACCCATTTCGTTTCTTGTAGGCACATAATGTTAATCTTCCTCCTTGTCATGGTATCCACCACCTCCATGGACTTTCCTGTTAGAGTGCCTATGTTCCATGTCCC
>NC_029781.3:72423335-72423569 GCF_000817695.3 Arachis duranensis
GGAGCTACAGAACTCCAATTGGCGCGCTCTCAACGGCGTTGGAAAGTAGACATCCAGGGCTTTCCAGCAATATGTAATAGTTCATACTTTATTCGGAGATTGACGACGTAACTTGGCGTTGAACGCCAAGTACATGCTGCTGTCTAGAGTTAAACGCCAGAAAAACGTCATGATCCGGAGTTGAACGCCCAAAACACGTCATAACTCAGAGTTCAACTCCAAGAGAAGCCTCAC
>NC_029781.3:72425723-72426425 GCF_000817695.3 Arachis duranensis
TTACAAGTCAAGTCAAAATTTCAATTTTAAAAATCTTATCTTTTCAAAATCTTTTTCAAAAATCATATCTTTTCCATTTTTATTTTTTATTTTCGAAAATTTTAAAAATCATTTTTCAAAATCTTTTTCTTATCTTTTATACCATATTTTCGAAAATATGCTAACAATTAATGTGATTGGTTCAAAAATTTGAAGTTTGTTACTTTCTTGTTAAGAAAGGTTCAATCTTTAAGTTCTAGAATCTTATCTTTCAGTTTCTTGTTAGTTAAGTAATTTTTTAAAATAAAATCTTTTTCAAAATATCTTTTTTCAAATATATCTTTTTATCTTTTATCTTATCTTTTTCAAAAAATTTTATCTTTTTCAAAATTTGATTTCAAAATATCTTATCTAACTTCTTATCTTCTTATCTTTTTAAATTTTGATTTCAATATCTTTTTCAACTAACTAATCAACTTTTTGTTTGTTTATTATCTTTTTTAAAACCACCTAACTACTTTTTCCCCCTATTTTGCGAAAATATCTCACCCCTTTTACAAAAATTCTTTTTAATTAACTAATTGTTTCATGTTTTAATTTTAATTATATTTTGTCTTTGAATTTCGAAAATTACTAACCTCTTTTTCAAAAATTGTTTTCGAAATTTCCCCTCTCTTTTATTCTTCTATTTAATTAATTAATTACTAACACTTCTCTTCACCT
>NC_029781.3:72426557-72427046 GCF_000817695.3 Arachis duranensis
TTATGGACTTCCATCTGAAGATCCTTATCAGTTTTTAACTGAGTTCTTGCAGATCTGTGAGACTGTAAAGATGAATGGAGTAGATCCTGAAGTCTACAGACTCATGCTCTTCCCTTTTGCTGTAAGAGACAGAGCTAGAATATGGTTGGATTCACAACCTAAGGATAGCCTGGACTCCTGGGATAAGCTGGTCACTGCCTTCTTGGATAAATTCTTTCCTCCTCAAAAGCTGAGCAAGTTGAGAGTGGATGTTCAAACCTTCAAACAAAAAGATGATGAATCCCTCTATGAAGCTTGGGAAAGATACAAGCAGTTGACCAAAAAGTGTCCTTCTGACATGTTTTCAGAGTGGACCATGATAGATATATTCTATTATGGTCTATCTGAATTTTCGAAAATGTCATTGGACCATTCTGCAGGTGGATCTATTCACCTGAAGAAAACGCCTGAAGAGGCACAAGAACTCATTGACATGGTTGCAAACAACCA
>NC_029781.3:72427961-72429499 GCF_000817695.3 Arachis duranensis
ATCCCTGCTGATTTCATAATCTTAGACACTAGGAAGGAAGAGGATGATTGCATCATCCTTGGAAGACCTTTCCTAGCCACAGCAGGAGCTGTGATAGATGTCAGCAGAGGTAAATTAGTCCTTCAATTGAATGGGGACTACTTTGTGTTTAAGGCACATGGCCATTCCTCTGTGACAGAAGAGAGTAAGCATGAAGAGCTTCTCTCAGTTCAGAGTCAAGAAGAGCCCCCACAGTCAAACTCTAAGTTTGGTGTTGTGAGGCCACAACCAAACTCTAAGTTTGGTGTTCAGATCCCATATCCAAACTCTAAGTTTGGTGTTGGGACTACACTAACATTGACCTGATCACCTTGTGGCTCCATGAGAGCCACTGTCAAGCTATTGACATTAAAGAAGCGCTTGTTGGGAGGCAACCAAATTTTATTTATCTAATTTTTATTTTATTTTGTTTTATTGTTATTTTGTGTTTTATTAGGTACATGATCATGAGGAGTCACGAAAAAAATCAAAAAAAATTAAAAACAGAGTCAAAAACAGAAGAAAAAAATTTTTCACCCTGGAGGTCGCGCAGACTGGCGTTCAATGCCAGTAAGATGCATCTGGCTGGCGTTCAACGCCAGAACAGAGCACCATTCTGGCGCTGAACGCCAGAAACAAGCAACATCCTGGCGCTGAACGCCAGGAATGTTCCTAGAGGAGAAAAGCTGGCGCTGAACGCCAGTAACAAGCATGAAACTGGCGTTCAACGCCAGAAACATGCTTTACATGGGCGTTGAACGCCCAAAACATGCACCAATGGGTGTTTAAACGCCAGAATGATGCACGAAGGCATTTTACATGCCTATTTGGTGAAGGAATGGTATTTTTTGACACCTCAGGATCCTGTGGACCCCACAGGATCACCTCAGGATCTGTGGACCCCACAGGATCCCCACCTACCATATTCCCACCTTACCTTTTAATCCTAATCACACTCTCCTAATCCTAAATCTCATTTTCCTACTCCCTATGTCACACTTCCCAACACCCATCACCAAACACCTCAATTCCTCTTCCCAATTACCCCACTCACCATTCACATCAACCCACTCTTCCCCATAAACCCCACCTACCTTCATAAAATTCAAATTCAATTTCCCACTGGTGCGCGAAATTGTGAACTATACTTTTTCACAACTCTCATAATCCCCGGTAATGGCTCCAAAAACGTGGTAGCTCAATACCATGGCATTACACAACTTCGCACAACTAACCAGCAAGTGCACTGGGTCGTCCAAGTAATAAACCTTACGTGAGTAAGGGTCGATCCCACGGAGATTGTTAGTATTGAAGCAAGCTATGGTCATCTTGTAAATCTTAGTCAGGCAAACTCAAATGTATATGGTGATGAACGAAAATAACACAAAGGTAAAGATAGAGATACTTATGTAATTCATTGGTAGGAACTTCAGATAAGCGCATGAAGATGCCTTCCCTTCCGTCTCTCTGCTTTCCTACTGTCTTCATCCAATCCTTCTTACTCCTTTCCATGGCAAGCT
>NC_029781.3:72433231-72433726 GCF_000817695.3 Arachis duranensis
GGTGTCAAGGAAAAGTCATCCCTGCACCAAATGGCATCAAAATTCACGTTTTGAGCCATTTCTGGCGTTAAACACCGGGCTGGTGCCCGTTCCTGGCATTTAACGCCAGGTTCTTGCTCTTTTCTGGCGTTTAACGCCAGTCTGGTGCCCCTTTCTGGCGTTAAACGCCCAGAATGGTGCCAGACTGGGCGTTAAACGCCCAACTACTAGGCTTACTGGCGTTTGAACGCCAGCAGCATCTTCCTCCAGGGTGTGCTGTTTTTCTTCCGGTTTTTCATTCTGTTTTTGCTTTTTTCATTGTTTTTGTGACTTCTTATGATCATCAACCTACAAAAAAAGATAAAATAACAAAAGAAAATAATTAAGTATAAAACATTGGGTTGCCTCCCAACAAGCGCTTCTTTAATGTCATTAGGTTGACAGAGGGCTTCTCATGGAGCCTCACAGATACTCAGAGCCATGTTGGAACCTCCCAACACCAAACTTAGAGTTTGA
>NC_029781.3:72436116-72436432 GCF_000817695.3 Arachis duranensis
CTTTAGGTGTCAGAGGAAAAGAAGAGTAGAAGACAGAAGTAGAAAATTCGAACTTAACAAAGGAGATGGAGTTCGAATTTTTGCATTAAGGGCTAGTGTTAGTCCATAAATAGAAGGATGTGAGAAGGAGGGAAGTAATTTTCGAAAATTAAGTGAAAAATTTTGAAAACATTTTTGAAAAGCATTACTTAATTTTCGAAAATGAAAATGGAAAAGAAATCAAGTGATTTTTGAAAAAGATTTTGAAATTAGAAATCAAAAAAATTTGATTGAAAACTATTTTGAAAAAGATGTGGTTAAGAAGATATGATTGACT
>NC_029781.3:72436623-72436738 GCF_000817695.3 Arachis duranensis
GGAAAGAAGTTAATTTTGAAAAAGATTTGATTGAAAAATTGATTTGAAAAAGATTTGATTTTGAAAAGATGTTGAAAACTTGAAAAAAAATTGATTTGAAAACAAAATCTTCCCT
>NC_029781.3:72443074-72449848 GCF_000817695.3 Arachis duranensis
ACGCAAAAGAATCAAGGGATTCTATTCCAGTAGGAGCGGGAACCAACCAGTGATTAGCCGTGCTGTGACAGAGCGCGTGAGCGTAGTTTTCACTGCGAGGATGGGATGTAGCCTTCGGCCAGGTGATGCCTCCAGACGATTAGCCATGCGAGTGATAGCCGCAGAGGATCATTTTCCCGAGAGGATTCAAAGTAGCCATTGTCGAACGGTGAACCCCTATACACAGCTTGCCATGGAAAGGAGTAAGAAGGATTGAGTTGAAGCAGTAGGAAAGCAGGCGTTCTTGAGCCATACAGTATCTCCATTCGCTTATCTGAAATTCCCACCAATGAATCTGCATGAGTACTTTATCCCTTTTATTATTTCTACTTTCTTATTTCTATTTTCGAAACCATAAACAAATTTAATCTGCCTAACTGAGATTTACAAGGTGACCATAGCTTGCTTCATACCACAATCTCTGTGGGATCGACCCTTACTCGCGTAAGGTTTATTACTTGGACGACCCAGTACACTTGCTGGTTAGTTGAACGGAGTTGTGTCCACTCGTGCCAATTTCAAATTCCATAAAAGTACAACTTAAAGAATAGTGATCACAATTTCGTCCACCATCATGGTGTCCACCACCTCCATGGACTTTCTTGTTAGAGTGCCTATGTTCCATGTCCTAAATCTCAATATTCTGTCGCTTTGACCTTTACCTTTTACTTTGTGAACTAGCTTATTTACCCTCGTCCGTTCACGAAAATGCGAGAACCCTTGCTTATTTAACACTACATCCAGACACCGATGCAGCGGCTCTTGCTTTCACACCGTACTCGAGCCATATGGCGCGTTGCTTCCGGGCAACGACCTAACTTTAGCGTAATAATGTCTTTGATTCATGTCTTGGGGTTTGGCTATATTTTTATGATGAGATAATATAATAAAAATAAAAATTAATAATTTTAAAAAATAATAAAATTAAAGAAAATTAAATATGTTCAAGATAAGATTGAAGAAATATATTTTTTTAACTATTAGAATTATGGATGGAGATAAAGAATAATTTGGATATAAATTTTTAAATTTGTTTCTAATTCAACAGGATTAAGAAAATAAATGAATTTAATAATATTTATAAATAACTAATCTTTATGTAATATTAGTAAGTGTTTATATTGATTTTGTTACACACAATAACAACAAAATATTTTTTTAATCTTGTTTTTTAATTTAATTTTATTTATTTTATACATTTTACATGTTAAATAATTTAAGGTATTTTATCTTTTTTATAATTTATTTTTAATTATTAATATTAAATTTATAATTTTAAAAATAAAAATATAAAATTAATTTCTTAAACTCAATAGAAAAGTGGTTGAACAGGCACGTAAACCACTAGTTAAAATAATGATGGAATAAGGACTAACTTGTTTTCTTATAAATTAGTAGCAACTTGAAATAAGTGAGGAAAGTCTATCAATTGTTAAGCGGTCGCTAATTCCTCACTAAATAAGCTTTTGATTAGTGACTCAATTGCGACCAGTTACTTCTAATATTTTCTCGGTTAGCTTTGGATTTGTTATAACTCTGCGACGGATTTTCAACGAGATTAGTGAGTAATTTGCTACAAAATAGGTAGGATATAGCTTTTGCTTTGCGACAATATTGCCATTTCCAAGTCGCTTGCTAAATTAAACTTGCGACAACTTAGTGACAAATGTATTTCGCTCGCTAATTAGCGACTTGAAATCAGCGAATGAAGTGTGTCGGTTGTTAAACGATCACAAATTTCTCACTACTTAGGTCCTAGGCATTCAATATCTGTATTTCCCCTTTAGCGACTAATTAGCAAGGAACACTTCCCTATCTGAATGATTTTCCGTTACGAAGGGTTAGTGACGACTGTTTTCTGTCGCTACCCTAATTTTGAATTTTTACAATATTATGCAACAAATTAACGAGAAACCAGTTGCTCGCTAAAAATAAAAACTTTGGTGACAAATTAGCTAGGAATTTGTGCATCGCAAAATACATTTCAAGTTTTTGTGACAGATTAGCTAGTAACATTGTTCTTCACTAATTAGCCTTTTCGCACAAAGTTTATTTAGCGATGAACTAGTGTGTAAATTATTTCTCGCTAATTGTATATCAAACACTTGCGACGAAATAGTGACAATAATATCCCTCACTATTTTTCTTTTATTCGATTGAACTTCTAAGTGACTAATTTGCTAGAACATTGTCACTCGCTAATTATTTTGTGACAAATTAGCAATGAAATTTTTTCCGTTCTTTTTTAGCTACGAAACTGAATTTGTGAGAAACAAACTTACTCGTAAATCTCTCACTAATCAGTCGCTTTTCTCAAGTTCAGATATTTTGTGACCACTCCTTAATTTTATCGTTAGTGCGTTACTATTTCCCCACAAGTTAGTGACGGATTAGTGATAAAAAAATATTTCTCGCAAAAATTTAATTTGTCAAATTCTTGTAGTGTATATATGTATATAGATTCTCCACCCTTGTGTTTTGTATTTTGTCTCTCTTAGAGGTTGACTTGGAAAAACATGTGTTTTGTCATATATTTGGAGTTACTTTTTTAAGTTATTTATATGTATATGTATATATTTGCTTTGACCGGTTCAAGTTTCGCGAGCCGAGTCAGAACCCATGCTATATGTATCTTTGGAATTTTTCTCTCATATTTATCTCTTACTCGAGTGATGCGATTTTCTGTTTAATACTTTGCTTAACTTTTCTTCACATGTTTCTAGTTAAAATTCCTTTCACTTATTATTATATGTATATGTTTTTATTTTTAGAGGTTATAATACCTTACCACATCAACTTTATGACTTAAACATAAAACTATGTGTGGTAGGGTGTTACACAATTTATTAAGGTTTTTATCCAATTTTTTATAACTTGAGACTATTACTTTCTTTACTTTTTTTTTCTCTTTTATTAACGACATGAAATCGCTAACTAAATTCTTCAATAGCTTAATTTTGCTTTGACTTTTACATATTGAGATAAAATTATGATTTGTTAATTATAATATGTCATTAGTTAGATAATGTTAGTTCCTTTTGGAGAAACATGTGTAACTTATTTTGATTATTATCAAATTCGTTCTGTTTCTGACGTTTTTTTTTATAGTATCAATTTTATTGCTCAGTATTTTTACAATGTTCAATTAGTGATGTTTTGTTCAATGATGTAATTGTCTCTTTTCATTTTTGTAGGTCTTGCAATGATGAGCAGATTAGCTAGGAGCGCACTTTATCAATTAGACTGTAATTTTGACGACAGATCAATTAACTTTGATTACGTTGATATAGTCAAAATTACACTACAGCATATTATCTGGTCTAAAGTAATTATTTATTTAGACAAATTGGTATCTATTAAACTAGAAATCAATGAGTTGAATGTTATATGGAGTTTTCTTAGAATTTTAAGTCTATTTTTTATTAGATTAACGATAAAAGGTTTTCTTATTTTATATGTAGTTATAATTTTGCGGGTAGATTCAAGCTAAAGGTTATCATGTGTTAGGATATATATTTAGTTTTAGGGGTTAAATTTTATGTCATCTAAAAAAAATTCAAATTTTTAACTATTTTTTTAATGATTTTTGGAGAATTTCTTATTTTGAGATTTTTGTGTTTGTTATTTATAAAATAAATATTTTATTAGATTGAGAATATAAACCGTAGAGCAGAAAAATTATAATGAACGAGAAAAAAAAATTGTAAAAAATAAATAATTGTTCCACTTTTATTTGACTTTTGTATTTAAAAAATTCCCCTTTTTAAGAATATAATATTGATATTTATTTCTAAATAATGTGTATGTTCTATTTAATTTTTTTAACAAAATAACCTGACAGACATTCATGATTAGTTAGTGCACTAAAACATGTTTGATTCTTTTAGATTCATCACACATTTTATTATACTGATATCGAAACTCATGTACAAATATAATAAAAAGGCATTAGAAATAATAAAAAAAAAATAGCAACAAAAATTATATAATGTGAAGTCTTTTTTATTATATATGATTGGGAAATTTAGTGAAGTTTTTCCCATGATCGTCAATTGAGATGTATTTATAAATAGAGTAAGTACTTTTGGTTGAGTTACGATCATCTCACCTCCTTTTAGTTTATTGTGTTGTTTTCTTATAAAGTTTGTTTTAATATTTGTTTTAATTAAATTTTAATTTTAATTCTCAGGATAATTTTAATTCTAGAATTTGTCAAGATCTAAAAGTTCAATTAGTTGAAGACAATGAGGAGTGTACAAGGTACTATATATTTTCTACATGTATTTGTTGATTTTTAATTAACAATTCTTTACGTTGATCATTCATTGATAACAATGTTTCTTTTTCTGATATTTTTTTTGTTCACTGAAAAATTCAGAATCAATTCAAAAATAACAAAGTTTATTAGAATGCAGAAAATGAGTTAAATAAACACTATTATGAGAAAATTCTCTCTTTTATATAGGATTAAAACTTTTTTTCTTAATATCTTGGTGTAATTTCTTTTTTCACAGTGATATGATCTTGTGAATTGTGAGTGTTCTTTTATTGATAGTTTAGAATTTTTACATCATATTTTACCTCATTTTTATTTATTTATAATCAATTCAAAAATAACAAAATTTATTAGAATGCAGAAAATGAGTTAAATAAACACTATTATGAGAAAATTCTCTCTTTTATATAGGATTAAAACTTTTTTTCTTAATATCTTGGTGTAATTTCTTTTTTCACAGTGATATGATCTTGTGAATTGTGAGTGTTCTTTTATTGATAGTTTAGAATTTTTACATCATATTTTACCTCATTTTTATTTATTTATTTATTTTTGTTCTTTCCTCTCATTTTTGCATTTCTCTTAATTTTTTTACTTCTACCAAATTCTCTTTGGTAAAAGCTTTTACTACTATTAGCAGTATTTGGATTCTCAAAGCAATTTTTTATTCACCGTGAGTTTTGGAAAAAAAGTGAGATGTGGTCATTTTGGATACACTTGCTCTGCCAATAGTAAAAAAAAAAACCTTCAAAGCCATGAGGTTGTTATCAAAAAAGAAAAAGTTTCAATTTTATTTTTATTTTTATTATTATTATTAAAGCTTTGATTTAACTTTTATTTCTTTTTTCTGATTTTTTGCACCAAAAGGAATTCGGTCTGATTTAGGTTTTTGCTCTTTTTTTCTTTCTAATTAAAATTGTGTTTTATCTTACTAACCGAATTTCATTTGTATAATAAGAACTATTATTGTGAATTTTATATATAACGATATATGTATACCACTTGAGTTTTACTCGGATGCTATTTAGAATCTTTTATTTTATTCATCCCTTCTTCCATTATAGAGTAGCTTATGGCTTGAGAGAAGCTTTTTGAAAAGGTTAAGGTAGGTAATACTACTACTTGTTTATCTATCTATATATAAACAATAGCACTCACGTCCTTTCTTTTTCGAGTTGGAGAGCTACTCGCATTTCACGCCAGTTCGCATCCGAGATGGAACTTCCTTTCTTTGTGAAATTTACTCTTCAATAATGAATGTGTTCGCTTTTCATTCAGCTACTTAGATGACAACTCTTCAAATTTTCTCCCGCATGTCGTTGTTTTTAGGGATTTAGTGCCCCAGCTCATGATAATTTCAAACCCTAGCTCCGATGGTTTTCTCTCCCACTCTTCTTTTCTCCCTCTATACGTTACCTTTCATTTACACCATCCCATCCTCCCTCTCTCTCACTCGAAACCCTAAAGCCCATCTTCCATTTCATTACCTCCTCGATATCCCTCTCTAGCATTCATGCCTCGATCTTCTTTGTGGGTGTCGTGATCCCAATTCTTCCATCTCCACCGTGTGACCTGTCTTTCTGTCCCTTTTCTCTGTTTCTCTCTGCACGATGTCGGTGTCACTCTGAGACCTTGAATCTTCAACCCAATTCTTTTTATCCCCATCCAGTTCAGCTTTCTGGATCCTTTCTTGGATTATCCCAGTTTTCTCTATCTGGGTACATTGTGCATCTTGATGGACGGATGGTGTAAAAGGCTGCAGTGACACCGACGACAGACATGAAGACGAAGAAAGGATTTCTTTGGTTACTCAAAACGTCAGTGCATGCTGTAAAACCTGATCAAGCCGTGATTAATTAAATAATAAATTAAATAGGAGTGAATATGGTTAGAAAATTTAGCAATCGAAATTCAGTAATTTAAATATGATATTTAGATTCAGTAAATTTTTTTGAATCAAAAAACATAGTTTTTTGCATAAAAATGCGCATTGGAATTTTGACCGCCAGAATACCACAGACAAGGTTTAGACCTTCCGGATTCTCTTGAATGCCGCCATCAGGTCCTGCCTATACCACGAAGACTCTGATCTCACGGAATGGTTGGCTCGTTTGTCAGGCGAGCACTCGGTTGTCAGGCGATCAACCATGCATCGTGCAATCAGGAATCCAAGAGATATTCACCAAGCCTCAAATGCTTGTAGAACAAGAGTGGTTGTCAGTCACTTTGTTCATGAGTGAGAATGGTGATGGGCGTCAATCATCACCTTCATCAAGTTGAAGAACAAGTGATATCTTGGAATAAGAACAAGCGGAATTGAATGGAAGAACAATAGTAATTGCATTAATACTCGAGGTACAGCAGAGCTCCACACCTTAATCTATGGTGTGGAGAAGCTCCACCGTTGAAAATACATAAGCATAAGGTCTAGGCATGGCCGAATGGCCAGCCTCCCAAAG
>NC_029781.3:72453202-72453643 GCF_000817695.3 Arachis duranensis
TAGGAAGGGTCTGCCAAGGATGATGGATTCATCCATGCATTTCCCAGTCTCTAGGACTATGAAATCAGTAGGGATGTAATGGTCTTCAACCTTGACCAGGACATCCTCTACAAGTCCATAGGCTTGTTTTCTTGAGTTGTCTGCCATCTCTAGTGAGATTTTTGCAGCTTGTACCTCATAGATCCCTAATTTCTCCATTACAGAGAGGGGCATGAGATTTACACTTGATCCTAAGTCACACAAGGCCTTCTTGAAGGTCATGGTGCCTATGGTACAAGGTATAGAAAACTTCCCAGGGTCCTGCCTCTTTTGAGGCAATTGCTGCCTAGACAAGTTATCCAGTTCTTTGGTGAGCAAAGGGGGTTCATCCTCCCAAGTCTCATTTCCAAGTAACTTGTCATTTAGTTTCATGATTGCTCCAAGGTATTTAGCAACTTGCTC
>NC_029781.3:72453681-72454212 GCF_000817695.3 Arachis duranensis
TGACATACTCATCCTCTTCAGAGGAAGAATACTCATCAGAGCTCATGAATGGCAGAAGTAAGTCCAATGGAATCTCTATGGTCTCATCTTGAGCCTCAGATTCCCAAGGTTCCTCATTGGGGAACTCATTGGAGGTCAGTGGGCGTCCATTGAAGTCTTCCTCAGTGGCGTTCACTGCCTCTTCTTCCTCCCAGAATTCGGCCATGTTGATGGCCTTGCACTCTCCTTTTGGGTTTTCTTCAGTACTGCTTGGGAGAGTGCTTGGAGGAAGTTCAGTAATTTTCTTGCTCAGCTGACCCACTTGTCCTTCCAAATTCCTAATGGAAGATCTAGTTTCAGTCATGAAACTTTGAGTGGTTTTGATTAGATCAGAGACCATGGTTGCCAAGTCAGAGGTATTCTGCTTAGAACTCTCTGTCTGTTGCTGAGAAGATGATGGAAAGGGCTTGCTATTGCCAAACCTATTTCTTCCACCATTATTGTTATTGAAACCTTGTTGAGGTCTCTGTTGATCCTTCCATGAAAGATTTG
>NC_029781.3:72454304-72454566 GCF_000817695.3 Arachis duranensis
CTCTTCTATTGAAGGGTTCTCAGGATCATAAGCTTCTTCCTCAGATGAAACTTCCTTAGTACTGCTTGGTGCATTTTGCATCCTAGACAGACTTTGAGAAATCATATTGACTTGTTGAGTCAATATTTTATTCTGAGCCAATATGGCATTCAGAGTATCAATCTCAAGAACTCCTTTCTTTTGACTAGTCCCATTGTTCACAGGATTTCTTTCAGAAGTGTACATGAATTTGTTATTTGCAACCATTTCAATCAGTTCTTGA
>NC_029781.3:72454666-72454887 GCF_000817695.3 Arachis duranensis
AAATGTTTGCTCGTCCTCGAGCAAAAGAAGAAAGAAGAGAGTAGAAGAAGAAGAAATGAGGAAAAGGGAGATGGTGGTGTGATCAGCCAAAGAGGGGGAGAAGTGGTGTTTAGGTTGTGTGAAAATGAAGGGTTGAAGAAGGGTATATATAGGAGAGAGGGGGGTAAAGGTTCGGCCATTATGGGTGGGTTTGGGAGGGAAAGTGGTTTGAATTTGAAGGA
>NC_029781.3:72460278-72467369 GCF_000817695.3 Arachis duranensis
TTTCGTGTAGAGACTCTTCTTGGAGTTAAACGCCAGCTTTGGTGCCAGTTTGGGCGTTTAACTCCCATTTGGGTGCCAGTTCCAGCGTTTAACGCTGGGATTTCTTGAGGTGACTTTGAACGCCGGTTTGGGCCATCAAATCTTGGGCAAAGTATGGACTATCATATATTGCTGGAAAGCCCAGGATGTCTACTTTCCAACGCCGTTGAGAGCGCGCCAATTGGGCTTCTGTAGCTCCAGAAAATCCACTTCGAGTGCAGGGAGGTCAGAATCCAACAGCATCTGCAGTCCTTTTTGGTCTCTGAATCAGATTTTTGCTCAGGTCCCTCAATTTCAGCCAGAAAATACCTGAAATCACAGAAAAACACACAAACTCATAGTGAAGTCCAGAAAAGTGAATTTTAACTAAAAACTAATAAAAATATAATAAAAATTAACTGAAAGATACTAAAAACATACTAAAAACAATGCCAAAAAGTATACAAATTATCCGCTCATCAATATTCAACATAAAATTTCGTGGGTTAAGGTAATCAACCCTCTAACCCATGTGATTTATCAATTTTATGAATCCTAGGTTAATATATATATGTGAAATTGGTTATGTTAGTGTATTTGGTGATTTTGGTGCATAATTGGGAGACTGGTATTGCTTGAGTAGCTTTGATAAGGCTTGGAACTATGGATTGGTGGAGACTTCCAAGAAGAAGCTCAATTATTTTGGCTACAAGAGGTATGGTTTAAGTTTCATTTAAGTACCGTGTGGTGTGATGAGAATTCCTAGGCTAGATGCCTCTAGAATTAAGTTTGGATTGTGTGAATAGTTGGTACTAATATGCATAGTTGATATGTAATGTAAATTAACGATTGGGTTGAGGGTTGTGTAAATTTTATGTTTGGTGTGTTGAGAATTTGATGAATTGGATAATGAGTATTGGTTTGTGGAATATGCATTTAAGTTGTGAATTTAGGCCGGAGGCCGTGAATTTTGGGCCGGAGGCCGGAAAGAGGTAAGGAAGGTAAGTTGATATGTGTATTGTGTGATGATATAAGTGATTGGATGGATTTTAGATATTGAATGTGTGAATAATTGGTTTGGTCATTGAATAATAAGGTTTGAGAAATTGAAGTGTGGAATTTGGTAGTTTTGGGTGAAATTGTGTAGATGAGCTAGGTTTGCTTTTGGTTGGGTTTAATTATGTGAGTGTGATTGGGTTGTGGTCATTTGAATGAGTGGAAATGAATTTGGCTTGTGAACATTGGAAAAATTGGTGATTTCTATGTTTGGGTAAAACCTGATTTTTGACCAACTTTGGTGGTCTGTAACTCGGTCCACGGAGTTTGAAATTCTTCAAAATTGTATTTTTATGAACGTTTATTCAACGATCTTTCCAAAGGTTCAGAAATGGTTGAAAAAGGAATTTTGTAGAAGTTATGTGTGTTGGAAGTTTGGGGTTTGAAAATGTAAGTCTACAGCTTTTTAACTTAGTAAAATTTTTGGCAAATGTTCACTACCCACGCTTCATTTTCAAATGTTCACTACCCACATGTGCGCCTGGCCGACGCGTACGCATCGATGTGCTAATTTAATTGCCCAGCCAAATTCCCCGAGAATTGTGCGAAAACTGCGCTGGTTTTGTACTGGGGCACAAACCGCACCCACGCGTATGCGTGGCTGACGCGCAGGCGTCACTTGGCTTTTCTTTCATCCATGCGTATGCGTGGGCGATGCATACGCGTCAATATGACTCTTTGGCTTTCCACGCGTGCGCTTGGGTGATGCGTGACCCAGTTTTCACCCTAAAGCTGATTTTTGAGTTCTCAAGCCAAATTTCAGACTTTTAAGTCTCCATTCTCACCCTTTATGTCCTAAGTACTTATAGTATGCCTAGCGATGAAAAGAAGCTAGGACATGTGGTAACTTGCGAATGAAGTAAAGTAAGAATCAATGATGAATGGTGAGTAATGATGATTGTATGAGTTACTGAGGATGATGGTGAGAGTGTTGTATATGTTATGAGTCGGATGGTTGTGACAAGCATTGAAATATGGCTGAGTATGTACATGTATATAATTAATGATTAAATGATTATGATTGATTAAGGAAGCTTAAATATGTGGCGAGTGTAAGAACCAAATTTTTCATGGATAAAATCATTTAAATACCCAAATTAAATTCCGGAAAGTTAGGATGAGAATTTCGGGATTTAAATATGATTTTTGTACTTAGTAGGTCTTTCTGAGTCAGAAAATGTGTTTTCTGCAAAAAACCATGAAAAACTGCGAACTGGAAGTCGAACCGGTTCAAGTTTGCCCGGTACCGCACGAGAAAAAGTGAAAATAGTAAAAAATCTTAGAAAAATATTAGAAATGAAAAATTGGGCATTAATTTTAAAGATTTGGCCCGAAGTTGGGCCAAACGGGCTAAAAATGCTAATAGATTAGACTAGGTCCAAGTTGGGCCCAAGCCCAACATATAAAATGGTTCATTAAGTGAACCCATTTCAGCATCACACATAAACAAACACACCCACGCTACTGAGAAGGAGACGAGAACCTCTATTTTTACTATTCACTTCCATCTTTCCAAGCTAATATCTTGAGCTACAGAGCTCCGATCACTGCACCGTTTACGGCTATGCATTCCTTGTGAAGATCTCTACAAAACCCATACAAGAAACTGGAGAGGTAACCATGAAATATTTTCTATTCTTCTCCTCAAAGTTTTGAGTTTTTTAGGGTTTTGGCTAAGTGAGGTTTTGTGATTTTTGGGTGTTTAGGTACACTCTAGCCTTTGATTGATGTTGGTTTTGGCTTCTAAAACTGTTGGGCAAGGTAAGAGGCATTGAAACTCTTGTGAAATTTCAACTATAATGAGCCATAGGTTGATTTATGATTGTTTATGTACATATAGCTTGTTTATGATGATGTTTGGAGCTTGTTGATGCTTGTTGGAGATTTTTAGTGGCATAGATTGTGCTTGAAAGCTTGTCTTGGGCTCAATTTGGGGTTTTGGACATATTGGGGATCGGCCAAGGTATGGTTTTGGTTTCTTCTATGTAGTATATAATATTCATGGACACTTAGACTTGTGACCCATAGGATAGGTTTGAAATTCTATATGTTGTTGATGATTGGTTGGTTGATGGTGTACAATAAATTGGTATTGTTGATATGGTTAAATGATGATGTTGAGATATGATGGATTTGGATGTTTGAGCATTATTGATTAATAATATGAAGCATGGTTGAGTTAATGATGAAGATTGATGGTGATAAATGATGATTAGTGGATATGTGTTTGGAATGTTATATACATTTGATTATTAAGGTTGAGAATGATGAAGTAGAATGGAAAGATTGGTATTAATTGTGAAAAGTGACCCAAGTGGGTAAATTGTGTTGTAGAGGGGAGTTTGGTATTGTTTTGGTTGGTTTGAGACATGATAATTGAGAGAATTGCTAAATTGGGAAGTTTGGGTAAAAGTTGATTTTGTAATGAACTTTGTTTGATCATAACTTATGCCTCGATTTTCAAAATTGGTTGAAAATTATTTAAAATTAAAGTTCATTGAAAACCTTTTAATTGGATATAAGGTTTGTAAAATTTAGAATTTTGTAGAGAAAGTTATGATCATTCAAAGTTGGTGTTGAAAATATGAAATTCTGCTAAGTTACAGAATTTCAGGATTTCTGATATGTACGCACGCACAGCCTTGTGTGCACGCACAACCCTGCAAAAATCTTATTATGTGTGGATGCACAGACCTTTGCGTACGTTCAGGCAGGGAAAAGGGCTCTGGTTGTAGCGTTAGCACAGCTTGTGCGCGTGCACATCAATGAAGAATTACGACCTGTGCGTACACACAGCCCTGTGCGCACGCACAAGTCAGGAAGGATCGTCTGTTGGGGGCGCTTGCACATCTTGTGCGAGTGAACAGGCTTGTAAATTTTAGCACATGTGCGTACGCACACCCCTATGCGTACGCACACTTTCAAAATCTTCCTGGGTGTGCGCACGCACAACCCTATGCGTCCGCACACTTTTATTTTCTTGACGAGGTTGTAAGCTTCTATGACACCTTTTTAAGGCTCTTGGGCATATTTTTGGATACTTGAAGAGTGGGAAAGGATTTAAGGGTTTTAGACGATATTATTGTGAAAATTTAGAAAACGGAGGCCTAGGTTTCTAGCGTACTGAAGGTGGTTCAATGTTATGTGATGAATGGTTGATGAATGAGATGAGAATTAAGAAACTGTTGAGTTTGGAACTGAAATGTGAATGAACAGTAGTTGAAAATAGTCGAGGGCTCTGGATGAAGTGATGGATCCATCTAATACTAAAAATGTTTTTGAAAACCACTATACTACTTTTTCATTGAGATTATGAGACGCTATGCACCCGACAGGGGCCGAGGTTGGATCCCGCTTGTCGAGGTAGCGACGGCGGCGTAAGGGCGGTGGTTCGTCTCACTTGTGCTTATATTAGAGGTCAGTGGCAATAGATCCCGCTTGCATCCCTTCGGATCATCAGAGCGTACAGGCACAAAATCCTGGATAGTGATCCGAGCACTATATCTCGGGGCAGTTGAACCGACAATGTGATATCACAGTGATGAGCGGATATTTTTTACGCTTTTTGGAGGTATTTTCATATAGTTTTTAGTAAGATCTAGCTACTTTTTAGTATATTTTTATTAGTTTTTGTGCAAAAATCACATTTATGAACTTTGCTATGAGTTTGTGTATTTTTCTGTGATTTCAGGTATTTTCTGGCTGAAATTGAGGGACCTAAGCAAAAATCTGATTCAGAGGCTGAAAAAGGATTGCAGATGCTGTTGGATTCTAACCTCCTTGCACTTGAAATGGATTTTTTTGAGCTACAAGAGTCCAAATGACACGCTCTCAATTGCGTTGGAAAGTAGACATCCATGACTTTCTAGCAATATATAATAGTCCATACTTTGTCCGAGTTTAGACAACGCAAACTGGCGTTCAACGCCAGCCTTCTGCCCTATTCTGGCGTTAAACGCCGGAAACAAGTTACAAGCTAGAGTCAAACGCCAGAAACAAGTTACAACTTGGCATTTAACTCCAAGAATAGCCTATGCACGTGAAAGCTTCAATGCTTAGCCCCGGCAAATACCAAGTGGGCCCCGGAAGTGGATTTCTGCACTATCTATCTTAGTTTACTTATTTTCTGTAAACCTAGATTACTAGTTGAGTATAAAAACTACTTTTAGAGATTTAGTTTGTACCTCATGACATTTTTAGATCTGAATTTGTATCTTTGACGGCATGAGTCTCTAAACCCCATGGTTGGGGGTGAGGAGATCTGCTGTGTCTCGATGAATTAATGCAATTACTTCCGTTTTCTATTCAATCACGGTTGTTTCTATTCTAAGATATTCATTCGCACTTCAAGATGATGAATGTGATGATCCATGACACTCATCACCATTCTCAACCTATGAACACGTGCCAGACAACCACCTCCATTCTACCTTAGATTGAATGTATATCTCTTGGGTTCCTGGTACACGAGTTTTGCTGCCTCTCCTGACAACAGAGCATTCAAATCCGTGAGATCAGAGTCTTCGTGGTATAAGCTAGAATCAATTGACAGCATCCCTGAGATCTAAAAAGTCTAAACCTTGTCTGTGGTATTTCGAGTAGGATCTGGGAAGGGATCACTGTGACGAGTTTCAAACTCATGAATGCTGGGCGCAGTGACAGTGTGCAAAAGGATCAATGGATCTTATTCCAACATTAGTGAGAACCAACAGATGATTAGCCATGTACATGGACCCTTTTCACTGAGAGGACGACTGGTAGCCATTGACAACGGTGATCCACCAACATACAGCTTGCCATGGAAGGAGACCTGCGTGCGTGAAGAAGAAGACAGTAGGAAAGCAGAAATTCAGAAGACAGAGCATCTCCAAAACCTTGACCTGTTCTCCATTACTGCATAACATGTATCATTTAATTTATGCTCCTTTACTTTTTGCAAAAAAAACTAAGAACCCTTACTGATATCCTGACTAAGAATAATAAGATAACCATAGCTTGCTTCAAGCCGGCAATCTCTGTGGGATCGACCCTTACTCACTTAAGGTATTACTTGGACGACCCAGTGCACTTGCTGGTTAGTTGTACGAGTTGTGAAAAGTGTGATTTACAATTTCGTGCACCAAGTTTTTGGCGCCGTTGCCGGGGATTGTTTGAGTTTGAACAACTGACAGTTTATTTTGTTACTTAGATTAGGAAAAATTTGTCTTTTTGGTTTAGAGTCTTTTACTTTCTTTTCAAAAAAATTTTCTTCAAAAATATTATTTTTCTTTATTAATTGTTAGCTTCTCATTGAGTCTAGTTGCATGTTTTAAGTTTGGTGTCCTTTGTGTTTTTGTCATCTAAAAAAACTATAATAATTAAAACTTTTTTTTCAATCCTTGTATTTGTTGAATATGTCTATGTTCTTGGGAATAGTTGCTCCTTTGAGTTATCCTTTCTAAAATCTTTTTAAAAATAATTTTTCTTTGATTAATTCTTGTGCCAACTTTTAAGTTTGGTGTTCTCTTGTTAATTTTTCTTTAGTTTTCGAAAATTTTATTTTGGTTTTCTAAAAATTTTAAGTTTGGTGTTCTTTCTTTTTGTTCTTGTTGTTTTTGTGAGTCTTCAAAGTGTTCTTGAGTCTTCTTTGTGTTTCGATCTTAAAATTTTTAAGTTTGGTGTGCCTTGGTGTTTTCCTTCCAAAATTTTCGAAAACAAGGAGCATTGGATCTAAAAATTTTAAGTCTTGTATCTTTTGTGTGTTTTTCTCTTTCATAATAAAATTCAAAAATCAAAAAAATATAATAAATCCACATCATCTCCCTTTCTCCATCATGGACCTAAGAGGAAATGAACAATCAAAAAGGACTCTGGGGTCATATGCTAACCCCACTACTGCTTCATATGGGAGTTGGTGCACGAAATTTTAATCCCAATATCAAAATCATGATTTCTTATGATCTCGTACCACTAACCAGCAAGTGCATTGGGTCGTCCAAGTAATACCTTACGTGAGTAAGGGTCGATCCCACGGAGAT
>NC_029781.3:72467523-72467690 GCF_000817695.3 Arachis duranensis
ATAATGGAGAATATGTTGGAGTTTTTGGAGATGCTTTGTCTGCTTTATTTCAGCTTTTCTCTTGTAATCCTCTTCCCACACACAAGGCTCCTTCCATGGCAAGCTATATGTAAGGTGTCACCGTTGTCAATGGCTACTTCCCATCCTCTCAGTGAAAATGGTCCAAC
>NC_029781.3:72467888-72471080 GCF_000817695.3 Arachis duranensis
TTTAGACTTTCCGGATTCTCATGAATGCCGCCATCAATCCGGCTTATACCACGAAGATTCTGATTAAGGAATCTAAGAGATACTCATTCAATCTGATGTAGAACAGAGGTGGTTGTCAGGCACACATTCATGGATTGAGGAAGGTGATGAGTGTCACGGATCATCACCTTCTTCATAGTTAAGCGCGAATGAACATCTTAGATAAGAACAAGCGTGTTTGAATGGAAAACAGAAGTAATTGCATTAATTCATCGAGATACTGCAGAGCTCCTCACCCCCAACAATGGAGTTTAGAGACTCATGCTGTCAAAGAGTATATAATTCAGATCTGAAAATGTCATGAGATACAAAATAAGTCTCTAAAAGTTGTTTAAATACTAAACTAGTAACCTAGGTTTACAGAGAATGAGTAAACTAAGATAATTGGTGCAGAGATCCATTTCTGGGGCCCACTTGGTGTGTGCTGGGGCTGAGACTTAAGCCTCTCACGTTCTTGGGCTGTTTCTGGAGTTGAACGCCAGGTTGTAAAGTGTTTTGGGCGTTGAACTCCAACTTGTAACCTGTTTCTGGCGCTGGACGCCAGACTGCAACATAGAACTGGCGTTGAACGCCAGTTTATGTCATCTATTTTCGCCCAAAGTATGGACTATTATATATTTCTGGAAAGCCCTGGATGACTACTTTCCAACCCAATTGAGAGCGCGTCAATGGGACTGCTGTATCTCCAAAAAATTCATTCCGAGTGCAGGGAGGTCAGGATCCAACAGCATCAGCAGTCCTTTTTCAGCCTAACTCAGATTTTTGCTCAGCTCCCTCAATTTCAGCCAGAAAATACCTGAAATCATAGAAAAACACACAAACTCATAGTAAAGTCCAGAAATATGATTTTTGCCTAAAAACTAATAAAATTATATTAAAAACTAATTAAAACATGCTAAAATTTACATGAAAATACCCCCAAAAAGCGTATAAAATATCCGCTCATCACAACACCAAACTTAAATTGTTGCTTGTCCTCAAGCAACTAGATAAATAAAATAGGATGAAAAGAAATTAAGAAGCAATAATATCTCAGAGTTTCAAGTGAAGCTCAGATTCTAATTAGATGAGCGGGACTAGTAGCTTTTTGCTTCTGAACAGTTTTGGCATCTCACTTTATCCTTTGAAATTCAGAATGATTGGCATCTATAGGAACTCAGAATTCAGATAGTATTATTGATTCTCCTAGTGTAGTATGTTGATTCTTGAACACAGTTACTTTCTGAGTCTTGGCCATGGCCCTAAGCATTTTGTTTTCCAGTATTACCACCGGATACATAAATGCCACAGACACATAACTAGGTGAACCTTTTCAGATTGTGACTTAGCTTTGCTAAAGTCCCCAATTAGAGGTATACAGAGTTCTTAAGTACACTCTTTTTGTTTTGGATCATGACTTTAACCACTCAGTCTCAAGCTTTTCACTTGGACCTGCATGCCACAAGCACATGGTTAGGGACAGCTTGGTTTAGCCGCTTAGGCCTGGATTTACTTCCTTGGACCCTCCTATCCACTGATGCTCAAAGCCTTGGATCCTTTTTACCCTTGCCTTTTGGTTTTACGGGCTATTGGCTTTTTTTTTCACTGCTTTTTCTTGCTTCAAGAATCAAATTCATGATTTTTCAAATCAGCAATAATATTTTTCGTGTTCCTCATTCTTTCAAAAGCCAATATTCATAAAATTCAAAATAAAAAATATGCACTGTTCAAGCATTCATTCAGAGAACAAAAAGTATTGCCACCACATATAATTAATTATAATTTTTCTTAAGTATTGCCACCACATTTAAATAATTAGAATTTTCCTTATTAAAAACTCAAAAAAATATTGCCTCCTTATTCTAAAAATCTGCTATTTTATTCATGTTTGATGATGATGAGAAAAATAAATTATAACTTAATTGGAAATAAATCCAAAATAGATATGCTAATTACTACTACTCCTATATAACTTCTAAGGTAAATTTCTATAATAACACTATCACAGAGTTAAAGATAAAATTAGAACTCAACAACCTATATTTTGGGAAGTGGATGTTCCTCTAGTCTGTGGGGTGCATGGTCCTTCAAAAATTAATTTCTGACGCTTCAGCTCCCTCAAGTCACACCCTTGCTCCTCTTGTTCCCTAAGCGATTTGCAAAGCATGCTACCTTGATTATTCTGTTCTTCCTTTATTTGGTTCATAGCTTGTTGCAACTTGGAAACAAATGCCTCAAGATGCTCCCAATATTCGAATTGAGGGAGTTCTGGGAGGAATTCTTGTGCTCGCCTCTTGATTGGGTCATCCTGCAACTGTTGTCTTTCCATTGATATTTTAGTGATTGGCTGCTCAACTGAGATATACTCAGTTATTCCCATCCTTACTCCAGCATATCTGCAGAGCATAGAAATTAAGCTTGGATAAGCCAATTTGGCATCTTTGGAGTTCTTGTTTGCTATTTTGTAGAGTTCACACGAGATTAGTTGATGAACTTCTACTTCTCTTTCCAACATGATGCAGTGAATCATCACTGCTCTTTTAACAGTGACTGCAGAACGGTTGCTGGTGGGCAATATAGAATGCCCAATGAAGTCCAGCCAACCTCTGGCAACTGGGTTGAGATCTTCCCTCTTGAGTTGATTTGGGATGCCAGTGGTGCTGGTGGTCCACCTGGCTCCAGGGAGGCATATATCCTCTAGAATCTTGTCCAGGCCTTTGTTTACCCTCACCATTCTCCTATTAAAGGAGTCTGGGTCATCTTTCAGTTGAGGAAGCTTAAAGATTTCCCTGATTTTGTCAGGGTGGATGTGAACATGATGCCAGGGCATTTTGGCCAGTTTCACTGACTTTTCTTTACTGTTTTTAAGGTAGTTTCATGCATTTTCTTAAGAAATAAGCTAGTTTTGGGTAGATATTCACTTACATCTTGTTTCAAGCATACATTGTGCATTTTACATGATTTCATGAGAATTTTGCATGAATTATATGACAAATTGGATGATGCATGTCTCATGACTTGGATTAGAACTTTGATACACTTTGCTGCTTGATTTCAGGACAAAGGAAGCAAAGAAGAACCACGTTAGCATTCACGTTAGTTCAACTAACATGACCTCTAACGTGGAATGGGAGCTAGCTTGCAAAGTTAGTGAGAAAGGTAATCGCCAATAAC
>NC_029781.3:72471129-72472569 GCF_000817695.3 Arachis duranensis
TTAACTAAGTTAACGTGAACTCTAACGTGGAAGAAGACAACAAGGCCAACGTTAGTGACACTCTCCTTTGTCACTAACGTTGGACCAACTTCATAGTTGGCCATGTTAGTTGCCACGTTAACTTAGTTAACGAGGACTCTAACGTTGGAAAGCAAAAGAGAAGCCAACGTTAGTGACATTCACCTTTGTCACTAATGTTGTCCAAGCCTCCATGAGCCACGTTAACTCTCACGTTAACTTAGTTAACGTGGAAGCTAACGTGGAGAGAGCAATTGATCGCCAACGTTAGTGACACTTACCTTTGTCACTAACGTTGGGGTGAACCACCAAGAGCCACCATGAGCAACGTTAACTCTCACGTTAATTTTGTTAATGTGGAAGCTAACGTGGATAAAGAGATGATGAGCCAACGTTAGTGACACTCACCTTTGTCACTAACGTTGGAGATGGCCAGCATGACTACGTTAGAAGCCACATTAACTTACTTAACGTGGACTCTAACGTGGGAAGTAGGGGCATATTGGAACGTTAGTGACAAAGGTAAGTGTCACTAACGCTCTCGAAGAATTGGCATTGCTACGTTAGAAGCCACGTTAACCTAGTTAACGTGGTCTCTAACGTAAGGAGAAGGGGTGACTCACCACGTTATTGGGAAAGGTAAGTCCCAATAACGTATGCGAAGGGCCAAGAGGCAACGTTAGTGGTCACGTTAGTGCCACTAACGTTGAAGTCAACGTGATCATATTTGGGTTAGGAACGTTAGTGGAAAAGGTGATTGTCACTAACGTTCTCGAACTCACACTTTCACTTAACGTTGACACCACTAATGTCCTGAGCCAAAGTCCCTGCCTACTTCACATTTTCTCTCTGCAAGCAAAGCTAAGCCCAATAAAGCGGATAACTGCTTCAAACTCAAGATCCAGAGGCCCATACCCAAGACTTGAAGAGCCAACTAGAAGATCAGAAGAGTAGTATATATAGGAGTTGGTGCGCGGAATTGTGATCATCAATGGCGCCATCAACATGGTACGCACAATTGTAATCTCAACTCTATATCACAATTTCGCACAACTAACCAGCAAGTGTACTGGGTCGTCCAAGTAATAAACCTTACGCGAGTAAGGGTCGATCCCACAGAGATTGTTGGTATGAAGCAACCTATGGTCACCTTGTAAATCTTAGTCAGGCAAACTCAAATGGTTATGGATGATGTATGAATAAAACATAAAGATAAAGATAGAGATACTTATGTAATTCATTGGTAAGAATTTCAGATAAGTGAATGGAGATGCTTTGTCCCTTTCGTCTCTCTGCTTTCCTACTGTCTTCATCCAATCCTTCTTACTCCTTTCCATGGCAAGCTGTATGTAGGGTTTCACCGTTGTCAGTGGCTACCTCCCATCCTCTCAGTGAAAATGTTCAACGCACCCTGTCACGGCA
>NC_029781.3:72474857-72475461 GCF_000817695.3 Arachis duranensis
GAGCGTTGGATAAACTCCAACCATCCCCTAGCCACAGGCTTGAGGTCATGCCTTCTCAATTGAACCGGCTTTCCTCTTGAACCTTTGATCAAAGTTGACCCTTCTAGTGTAAGGGTGTTCATCTCCTTGGATTATGGGCAAGTTGAATGCCAACCTTACATTTTCCAGACTAAAATCTAAGTATTTCCCCCGAACCATTGTAAGCCAATTCTTTGGATCCGGGTTCACACTTTGATCATGGTTCTTGGTGATCCATGTATTGGCATAGAACTCTTGAACCATTAAGATTCCGACTTGTTGAATGGGGTTGGTAAGAACTTCCCAACCTCTTCTTCGGATCTCGTGTCGGATCTCTGGATATTCACTCTTTTTGAGTGAAAAAGGGACCTCGAGGATCACCTTCTTCAAGGCCACAACTTCATAGAAGTGGTCTTGATGTACCTTTGAGATGAATCTTTCCATCTTCCATGACTCGGAGGTGGAAGCTTTTGCCTTTTCTTTCCTCTTTCTAGAGGTTTCTCCGGCCTTGGATGCCATAAATGGTTATGGAAAAACAAAAAGCAATGCTTTTACCACACCAAACTTAAAAGGTTTTCTCATCCTC
>NC_029781.3:72479641-72479932 GCF_000817695.3 Arachis duranensis
TCTGCTGTATGTTCTGAATCTTCAATCCTCTGTATTATTGACTTGAAAAGACACAAATTAAAAATATTTTTGGATTTTTAATAATGAGGAATAATCGAAATGCAACTAAAATCAAATAACAATGCATGCAAGACATCAAACTTAGCAGTTTGTATACTACTAACAAAATGAGGATGCATATGAGAAACACAAAATACTCAAGTTAAGAGAATTCAAAGATCAGAGCAATGAAATCATCAAGAACATCTTGAAGATCACTTAAGACACATGAATGAATGCAAGAAGAACAAA
>NC_029781.3:72480189-72480373 GCF_000817695.3 Arachis duranensis
GCAGGACATTGCATTCAAGAGCTAAATTGATGAGAATCAATCAGCTTTGGTAATGATAAGAACAACACCTTGAAACACTAGAATTCATTCTTAAGAACTCTGAAGAAAAATACCTAATCTAAGCAAGAAGATGAACTGTCAGTTGTCCAAACTCAAACAATCCCCGGCAACGGTGCCAAAAACA
>NC_029781.3:72480589-72481577 GCF_000817695.3 Arachis duranensis
ACGCCCAGCCTTCAGGAGTTTGAAGCTCGTCACAGTCATTCAATCATTGAATCCTACTCAGAATACCACAGACAAGGTTTAGACCTTCCGGATTCTCTTGAATGCCGCCATCAATTCTAGCTTATACCACGAAGATTCCGGTTAAGGAAATCCAAGAGATAAACATTCAAGCCTTGTTTGCTTGTAGAACGGAGGTGGTTGTCAGCCACACGTTCATAAGTGAGAATGATGATGAGTGTCACATAATCATCACATTCATCATGTTCTTGGGTGCAAATGAATATCTTAGAACAAGAATAGGCTGAATTGAATAGAAGAACAATAGTAATTGCATTAATACTCGAGGTATAGCAGAGCTCCACAACTTAATCTATGGTATGTAGAAACTCCACCTTTGAAAATACATAAGAACAAGGTCTAGGCATGGCCGAGAGGCCAGCCTCCAAACATGACCAAAAGATCTAAAATGATCCAAAGATTCAAAGATCTAAAGATAGAAATACAATAGTAAAAGGTCCTACTTATAGAGAACTAGTAGCCTAGGGATTACAGAGATGAGTAAATGACATAAAAATCCACTTCCGGGCCCACTTGGTGTGTGCTTGGGCTGAGAATTGAAGCATTTTCATGTAGAGACTCTTTTTGGAGTTAAACGCCAGCTTTTGTGCCAGTTTGGGCGTTTAACTCCCATTCTTGTGCCAGTTCCGGCATTTAACGCTGGGAATTCTGATGGTGACTTTGAACGCCGTTTTGGGCCATCAAATCTTGGGCAAAGTATGGACTATCATATACTTCTGGAAAGCCCAGAATGTCTACTTTCCAACGCCGTTGAGAGCGCGCCAATTGGGCTTCTGTAGCTCCAGAAAATCCACTTCGAGTGCAGGGAGGTCAGAATCCAACAGCATCTGCAGTCCTTTTTAGTCTCTGAATCAGATTTTTGCTCAGGTCCCTCAATTTCAGCCAGAAAATACCTGAAATCACAGAAAAA
>NC_029781.3:72481732-72481994 GCF_000817695.3 Arachis duranensis
AAACAATGCCAAAAAGCGTACAAATTATCCGCTCATCACAACACCAAACTTAAATTGTTGCTTGTCCCCAAGCAACTAAAAATAAAATAAGATAAAAATAAGAGAATATACAATGAATTCCAAAAACATCTATGAAGATCATCATTAATTAGATGAGCGGGGCTTTTAGCTTTTTGCCTCTGAACAGTTTTGGCATCTCACTCTATCCTTTGAAATTCAGAATGATTGGCTTCTTTAGGAACTTAGAATCCAGATAGTGTTA
>NC_029781.3:72482157-72482463 GCF_000817695.3 Arachis duranensis
GGTGAACCTTTTCAGATTGTGACTCAGCTTTGCTAGAGTCCCCATTTAGAGGTGTCCAGGGTTCTTAAGCACACTCTTTTTACCTTGGATCACAACTTTATTTCTTTCTTTTTCTCTCTTCTTTTTTTTCGTTTTCTTTTCTTCTCTTTTTTTTGTATTCACTGCTTTTTCTTGCTTCAAGAATCATTTTTATGATTTTTCATATCCTTAGTAACATGTCTCGTTTTTCATCATTCTTTCAAGGGCCAACATTCATGAACCACAAATTCAAAAGACATATGCACTGTTTAAGCATACATTCAGAAA
>NC_029781.3:72484131-72484527 GCF_000817695.3 Arachis duranensis
GAAAGAAGAGAGTAGAAGAAGAAGAAATGAAGGAGATGAAGATGGCTTTGTGGTTTGGCCAAAGGGGAGAAGTAGTGTTTAGGTTGTGTGAAAATGAAGGAGTGAAGAGGGGTTTATATAGGGGTGAAGAGAGGGGTAGGGTTCGGCTATGGGAGGGTGGGAAAGTGGTTTGAATTTGAATGGTGAGGTAGTTGGGGTTTTATGAAGGATGGATGTGAATGGTGAAGAGAAAGATGGGATTTGATAGGTGAAGGGTTTTTGTGGAAGAGATGTTGAGGTGATTGGTGAATGGGTGAAGAAGAGAGAGAGTGGTGGGGTAGGTGGGGATCCTGTGGGGTCCACAGATCCTAAGGTGTCAAGGAAAAGTCATTCCTGCACCAAGTGGCGAGCAAAATA
>NC_029781.3:72485984-72487857 GCF_000817695.3 Arachis duranensis
ACAGGATTCCTTTCAGAAGTGTACATGAATTGGTTATTTGCAACCATTTCAATGAGCTCTTGAGCTTCTGTTGGCGTCTTCTTCAGATGAAGAGATCCTCCAGTAGAGCTATCCAAAGACATCTTGGACAGTTCAGAGAGACCATCATAGAAAATACCTATGATGCTCCATTCAGAAAGCATATCAGAGGGACACTTTCTGATTAATTGTTTGTATCTTTTCTAAGCTTCATAGAGGGACTCTCCTTCCTTCTGTCTGAAGGTTTGGACTTCCACTCTAAGCTTACTCAATTTTTGAGGAGGAAAGAACTTTGTCAAGAAGGCATTGACTAGCTTTTCCCAAGAGTTCAGGCTCTCTTTAGGTTGTGAGTCCAACCATATTCTAGCTCTGTCTCTTACAGCAAAAGGGAATAGCATAAGTCTGTAGACCTCAGGGTCAACCCCATTAGTCTTGACAGTGTCACAGATTTGCAAGAATTCAGCTAAAACCTGATGAGGATCTTCCAATGGACTGATGAGGATCTTCTAATGGAAGTCCATGGAACTTGCAATTTTGTTGCATTAGAGAAACTAATTGAGGGTTAAGCTCAAAGTTGTTTGCTCCAATGGCAGGAATAGAGATGCTTCTCCTATAGAAGTCGGGAGTAGGTGCAGTAAAGTCACCCAGCACCTTCCTTGCATTGTTGGCATTGTTGTTGTTTTCGGCTGCCATGGGTTCTTCTTCTTTGAAGATTTCTGTTAGGTCCTCTACAGAGAATTGTGCCTTAGCTTCTCTTAGCTTTCGCTTCAAGATCCTTTCAGGTTCAGGGTCAGCCTCAACAAGAATTCTTTTGTCTTTGCTCCTGCTCATATGAAAGAGAAGAAAACAAGAAAATATGGAATCCTCTATGTCACAGTATAGAGATTCCTTGAGGTGTCAGAGGAATAGAAAAATAGAAGGAAGAGGTGGAAGAAGAATGTGAGAAGAGGGGAAGAATTTTCGAAAATTAAGTAAGAGATTTTAAAAACATTTTAAAAAATACTAATTGATTTTCGAAAACTAAGAGTGGAAAAGAAATCAAGTGATTTTTGAAAAAGATTTTGAAATTAGAAATCAAAAAGATTTGATTGAAAACTATTTTGTAAAAGATGTGATAAAAAAATATATGATTGAAAAGATATAGTTTTAAAAAGATATGATTTGAAAACAAATTAAAAAGATTTGATTTTTTAAAAATTAATGACTTGGCTAACAAGAAAAGATATGATTCAAACATTAAACCTTTCTCAACAGAAAAGGCAACATACTTGAAATGTTGAATCAAATCATTAATTGATAGCAAGTATTTTTGAAAATAGAAGGAAATTGATTTTGAAAAAGATTAGATTGAAAAGATTTGATTTGAAAAAGATTTGATTTTGAAAAATTTTGAAAACTTGAAAAAAAATCTCAATTAAAAACAGAATCTTCCCTCTTGTGCCATCCTGGCGTTAAACGCCAGAATGGTGCACATTCTGGCGTTTAACGCCCAAACTACTACCCTTTTGGGCGTTAAACGCCCAGCCAGGCACCCTGGCTGGCATTTAAATGCCAGTTTGCCCTTCTTCACTGGGCGTTTTGAACGCCCAGCTTTTTCTGTGCAATTCCTTTGCTGTATGTTCTGAATCTTCAATTCTCTGTATTATTGACTCAAAAAGACACAAATTAAAAATATTTTTGGATTTTTAATAATGAGGAATAATCGAAATGCAACTAAAATCAAATAACAATGCATGCAAGACACCAAACTTAGCAGTTTGTATACTACTAACAAAATGAGGATGCATATGAGAAACACAAAACACTCAAGTTAAGAGAATTCAAAGATCAGAGCAATGAAATCATCAAGAACATC
>NC_029781.3:72488297-72488465 GCF_000817695.3 Arachis duranensis
AAAGATAGAGATACTTATGTAATTCATTAGTGGGAATTTCAGATAAGCGTATGGAGATGCTGCGTTCCTTCCGTCTCTCTGTTTTCCTACTGTCTTCATCCAATCCTTCTTACTCCTTTCCATGGCAAGCTGTATGCAAGGGTTTCACCGTTGTCAGTGGCTACCTCC
>NC_029781.3:72488570-72489203 GCF_000817695.3 Arachis duranensis
ATGTCGGAATAGAATCCAGTGATTCTTTTGCGTCTGTCGCTAACGCCCCACAATCGTGAGTTTGAAGCTCGTCACAGTCATTCAATCATTGAATCTTACTCAGAATCCACAGACAAGGTTTAGACCTTCCGGATTCTCTTGAATGCCGCCATCAATTCTAGCTTATACCATGAAGATTCCGGTTAAGGAAATCCAAGAGATAAACATTCAAGCCTTGTTTGCTTGTAGAACGGAGGTGGTTGTCAGGCACACATTCATAAGTGAGAATGATGATGAGCGTCACATAATCATCACATTCATCATGTTCTTGGGTACAAATGAATATCTTAGAACAAGAATAGGATGAATTGAATAGAAGAACAATAGTAATTGCATTAATACTCGAGGTACAGCAGAGCTCCACACCTTAATCTATGGTGTGTAGAAACTCCACCGTTGAAAATACATAAGAACAAGGTCTAGGCATGGCCTAGAGGCCAGCCTCCAAACATGATCAAAAGATCTAAAATGATCCAAAGATTCAAAGATCTAAAGATAGAAATACAATAGTAAAAGGTCTTACTTATAGAGAACTAGTAGCCTAGGGTTTACAAAGATGAGTAAATGACATAAAAATCCACTTTCGGGCCCACT
>NC_029781.3:72489254-72507329 GCF_000817695.3 Arachis duranensis
TGTGCCAGTTTGGGCATTTAACTCCCATTCTTGTGCCAGTTCCGGCGTTTAACGCTGGGAATTCTGATGGTGACTTTGAACGCCGGTTTGGGCCATCAAATCTTGGGCAAAGTATGGACTATCATATATTGCTGGAAAGCCCAGGATGCCTACTTTCAACGCCGTTGAGAGCGCGCTAATTGGGCTTCTGTAGCTCCAGAAAATCCACTTTGAGTGCAGGGAGGTCAGAATCCAACAGCATCTGCAGTCCTTTTTAGTCTCTGAATCAGATTTTTGCTCAGGTCCCTCAATTTCAGCTAGAAAATACCTGAAATCACAGAAAAACACACAAACTCATAGTAAAGTCCAGAAAAGTGAATCTTAACTAAAAACTAATAAAAATATACTAAAAACTAACTAGAACATACTAAAAACATACTAAAAACAATGCCAAAAAGCGTACAAATTATCCGCTCATCAGCAGTAGTTTTGAATTAGATGGGGAGGTTGGAAACTTTAGGAGCCTTGGGCATAGAACTACTCTCTGTATTTTTACTTTCTCTGCAAATTTTAGTTTTACTTTCATGATGTATTCTCCATCTTTGTTTTCATTTTCCAGAGCTATGAACAACTAAACCCCTTTCATTGGGTTAGGGAGCTCTGCTGTAATTTGATGGATCAATATTAGTTTTCATTCTTCTTCTTCTATCTTTTCTCTTGATTTTACTAGAAAGCTTTCAATCTTCATCCAATTGGGTAGTTATCTTGGAAAAGAAACTATTCATACTTGGATCTCTTCGAAACCTTGGAAGAGGAATGAAGAGATCATGCTAAAAATGCTTTCTCATGCTGGAAAAAATTGGGTTTGGATGAATATGTGACTATAATCCTACCAATACTTGATTTGGGAATGCATGTGGTATAATCAGTGACCATACTTCATCTCTTCTCATGAGCAATTGACCAAGGAATCGACTATTGATCAAGATTTGAGAGATTAGATTACCAAGGAATTGGAATTCGATCATTTAAGATTGTCAAGGAGATCAATGAATGCATTGGTTGAGGAAGAGATGAAAATGAATTTGATCCGGAGAATGCAACATCTCCTAAGCCCAATGAACTCCCCATTTCTGGTCTTACCCATTCTCTTTAATTTCTGCCATTTACTTTTATGAGCATTTCCCCCATTCCCATTTAAGATTCTGCAATTTACTTTCTGCCATTTACATTCAGCTCTTTATTTCTAGCATTTACTCTTTCTGCTATTTACTTTTCTGCTATTTAATTTTCTGCAAATCTCAAATCAAATTCTGGTTCGCTCAACTAGAGCATTCCTCTAATTAAAGTTGCTTGATCAATCAATCTCTGTGGGATTCGACCTCACTCTATAGTGAGTTTTTACTTGACGACAATTCGGTACACTTGCCGAATGAAATTTGTTACTAGACGAATTTTCCGTGCATCAGAACAATCTTTCCTCTGACCAAGGTTCAATAGTCATAGAGGGCAATTCCAGTTATTCTTTGCCTGTCTGTCTGCCACAGATTAGCGTAGAACTCCTGAACCATATTTCTTCCCACTTTTGTTTCAGGATTAGCTAGGATTTCCCAGTTCCTGTTTTGAATTTGCTCTTGGATCTCCGGATATTCATCTTCTTTCAGGTCGAACTTGACTTCCGGGATCACTGATCTTAGACCCATTATTTTGTAGTAATGGTCTGAATATTCTTTGGTTAAGAACTTCCCTTGATTCCAAAGTGGTTTTGGAATACTCTTTTTCTTGCCTCTTGGAGTGGGTTGTTTTCCTTTAGGAGCCATGATCTTAGTGAATATGTTTTTGTGATCACGGATAAACACAGCAAACTTAGAGGTTTGCTTGTCCTCAAGCAAAAGAAGAGAAAGGAGAGGGATAGGAGGAGAGCAAGTGTGGAATGGTGGATGATGGGAGGGGTGCCGAATGTGGATATAAAGGGGGGAGGGTGGGTTTTGAAAATAAGAAAAAAAGATAAGATAGAAGATATGATTTATAAAAGATAAATATGATAAGAAAAAGATATAATTTAAAAATAAAAAGATGTTAATTATATTTGGTAAAGATAAATTTGAATTTTTATTTTGAAAGAAGATTTTAAAAGATAATTGAGTTTAAAAAAAGAGTTGGATTGGATTGGAAAAAAGATTTGTCTTTATGGATTAAGATACATTTGATATATTTGAAAAAAAAGGATTTTAGAAATTAGGGTTTTTAGAATTTAGGATTAAAATTTTTGGAATTGAAGGATGATATTTTGAAACATGTTTATGCAAGAAATCATGAATTGAAACATAAAAATTAGAAAATTTGTGAAAAAAAAACGAATTTTACCTCCTCCTCACGATTCTGGCGTTAAACGCCCAAACGCAGCATGTTTTGGGCGTTTAACGCCCAATTGCTGCTTCTTCTGGGCGTTCAACGCCCAGCTGTTGCTTCTTTCTGGTGTTGAACGCCAGGAAGTCCTTTGTCACTGGGCGTTTTTCTAAACGCCCAGGATGCTGCAAATCTGGCATTGAACACCCAGAAGGTGCTTCTTTCTGGCGTTCAACGCCTAGAAGATGCTCCTTTCTGGCGTTTAATGCCCAGATGGCTATCCTTATTGGCGTTGAACGCCCAGTAGGTGCTTCTTTTGGGCGTTCAACGCCCAAAATATTTCTTACTGGCTTTTTCACGCCAGTGAGCTTCCAAATTCCCTTGTAACTCTGTGAATTCAATCAATTGCTATTTTACCTTGAAGATACTTGACATATACCTGTAAAAATCATTTAATTAATAAATAAACTTTGTAAATGACTGGGTTGCCTCCCTGCAAGCGCTTCTTTATTGTCTTTAGCTGGACTATTACTAAGCTTTAATCAAGCCTCAGTTTTGAGCATTCTTGCTCAAAATTTCCTTCAAGATAATGTTTGACTCTGTGTCCATTAACAATGAAATTTTTATTAGAATCATTATCCTGAAGCTCTACGTATCCATATGGTGATACGCTTGTAATCACATATGGTCCTCTCCACCGGGATTTTAATTTTCTGGGGAATAATCTGAGCCTAGAATTAAATAGCAGAACTTTCTGCCTTGGCTCAAAGACTCTGGATGACAATTTCTTATTATGCCATCTTTTTGCTTTTTCTTTGTAAATTTTTGCATTCCCGAAAGCATTGAGTCTAAATTCCTCTAGCTCATTTAACTGGAGCAATCGTTTTTCTCCAGCTAACTTGGCATAAAGGTTCAGGAATCCGGTTGCCCAGTAGGCCTTATGTTCCAGTTCCACTAGCAAGTGACATGCCTTTCCATACACAAGCTGGTGTGGAGAGGTCCCTATAGGGGTCTTGAATGCTGTTCTGTATGCCCACAGAGCATCATCCAAGCTTCTTGCCCAATCCCTTCTATGGTTAATTACAGTCCGTTCCAAGATTCTTTTGAGTTCTCTATTTGAGACTTCAGCTTGCCTATTTGTCTGTGGGTGATATGGAGTGGCCACCCTGTGGCTAACTCCATAACGAACCAAAGCAGAGTAAAGCTGTTTATTACAGAAATGAGTGCCCCCATCACTGATTAGTACTCTAGGGGTGCCAAATCTGCTGAAGATGTGTTTCTGGAAGAATTTTAACACTGTTTTAGTGTCATTAGTGGGTGTAGCAATAGCTTCTACCCATTTGGATACATAATCCACTGCCACCAGAATATAAGTGTTTGAGTATGATGGTGGAAAAGGCCCCATGAAGTCAATACCCCATACATCAAACAACTCAATCTCCAAGATCCCTTGTTGAGGCATGGCATAACTGTGAGGCAGATTGTCACAATTAAGTACAAACACTCGGGAATCTTTATAGAGAGTAGGCCAGTAGAAGCCACATTGGAGGACTCTTGTGGCTGTTCGCTCACTTCCAAAATATCCTCCATATTGTGATCCATGGCAATGCCATAGGATCTTCTACGCTTCTTCTTTAGTCACACAACTACGGATTACTCCGTCTGCACATCTCTTGAAGAGATATGGTTCATCCCAAAGATAGTACTTTGCATCTGTGATCAATTTCTTTGATTGCTGCCTACTGTACTCTTTGGGTATGAACCTCACTGCCTTGTAGTTTGCAATGTCTGCAAACCATGGCACTTCCTGGATGGCAAAGAGGTGCTCATCCGGAAAGATTTTAGAGATCTCAGTAAGAGGGAGGGACGCCCCTTCTACTGGTTCTATTCGGGACAGGTGATCTGCTACTTGGTTCTCTGTCCCTTTTCTGTCTCTTATTTCTATATCAAACTCTTGCAGAAGTAACACCCATCTGATAAGTCTGGGTTTTGAATCCTGCTTTGTGAGTAGATATTTAAGAGCAGCTTGATCAGTGTACACAATCACTTTTGATCATACTAAATAGGATCTAAACTTGTCAATGGCGTAAACCACTGCAAGCAACTCTTTTTTTGTGGTTGTATAATTCTTCTGTGAATCATTTAAAACACGACTGGCATAGTAAATGACATGCAGAAGCTTGTCATGCCTTTGTCCCAACACTGCACCAATGGCATGGTCACTGGCATCACACATTAATTCAAATGGTAATGTCCAGTCTGGTGCAGAGATGACTGGTGCTGTGACCAGTTTAGCTTTCAAAGTCTCAAATGCCTGCAGACACTGCTAATCAAAGATAAATGGCGTGTCAGCAGCTAGCAGATAACTTAGAGATTTGGCGATTTTTGAAAAATCCTTTATAAACCTCTTATAGAATCCTGCATGCCCCAAAAAGCTTCTGATTGCTTTAACATTGGCTGGTAGTGGTAATTTTTCAATTACCTCTAACTTAGCTTGATCCACCTCTATTCCCCTGTTCGAGATTTTGTGTCCAAGGATAATTCCTTCAGTCACTATAAAGTGACATTTTTCCCAGTTTAAAACTAGGTTAGTCTCTTGGCACCTTTTTAGAACAAGTGCTAGATGGTCAAGACAGGAGCTGAATGAGTCTCCAAATACTGAAAAGTCATCTATGAAGACTTCCAGAAATTTTTCCACCATATCAGAGAAAATTGAGAGCATGCACCTTTGAAAGGTTGCAGGTGCATTGCACAAGCCAAATGGCATCCTTCTGTATACAAATACTCCAGATGGACATGTGAATGCTGTTTTCTCTTGATCCTGAGGATCTACTGCAATTTGATTATAACCTGAATATCCATCCAGGAAGCAGTAGTATTCATGACCTGCTAGTCTTTCCAGCATCTGGTCTATGAATGGTAAAGGAAAATGATCCTTTCTGGTGGCTGTATTGAGCCTTCTGTAATCAATACACATACGCCACACCGTAACTGTTCTTGTAGGAACCAGTTCATTTTTTTCATTATGGACCACTATCATGCCACCTTTCTTAGGGACGACTTGGACAGGGCTTACCCAGGGGCTATCAGAAATAGGATAAATAATCCCAGCCTCTAGTAACTTAGTGACCTCTTTCTGCACCACTTCCTTCATGGCAGGATTCAGCCGCTTTTGTGGTTGAACCATTGGTTTGGCGTCACCCTCCAATAAGATCTTGTGCATGCATCTGGCTGAGCTAATGCCTTTAAGATCACTGATGGACCACCCAAGAGCTGTCTTGTGTGTCCTTAGCTTTTACCAGAGAGTCAATAAGATCAACGCTCATGCAGTCATTTTGGGTGTCTGGATGCTGCATGGCTTTGACAACATTCAACTTGAACTCTTCCTCATTGACTCTCAGGGTTACTTCCCCTTTTTGGACATCAATAAGGGTTCGGCCAGTTGCTAGGAAAGGTCTTCCTAGAATGAGAGTTGCACTTTTGTGCTCCTCCATTTCCAGCACCACAAAGTCAGTAGGAAAGGCAAATGGCCCAACCTTGACAATCATGTCTTCAATCACGCCTGATGGGTATTTAATGGAGCCATCAGCAAGTTGGAGACATATCCGGGTTGGTTTGGCCTCTTCAGTCAAACCAAGCTTTGTGATAATAGATGCAGGTATTAGATTAATACTTGCCCCAAGATCACATAGAGCTTGCTTGGTACAAGTACCTTCTAATGTGCATGGTATCATAAAGCTTCCCGGATCTTTAAGCTTCTCAAGTAAGCTTTTCAGAATGACTGCACTGCATTCTTCAGTGAGGTAAACTTTTTCAGTTTCCCTCCAATCCTTCTTATGACTCAAGATCTCTTTCATGAACTTAGCATAAGAGGGTATTTGCTCAAGTGCCTCTGTAAATGGAATCTTTATTTCAAGAGTCCTGAGATAGTCTGCAAAGCGGGCAAATTGCTTATCCTATTCCGCTTGGTGGAGTTTCTGAGGATAAGGCATTTTGGCTTTGTATTCCTCAATCTTAGTTGCTGGAGATTTATTGCCTACAGATGTGGGTTGAGAAGCCTTTTTAGATGGGTTATTATCAGCACTTGTATGTGTCTGATCCCCTACTGGCATTTGAATGCCAGGGGTGGGAGCTGGAGTGGCGTTAGACGCCAACTCCTTACTTGTTGCTGGCATCTGAACGCCAGAACTGTGCTCCTTTTGGGTGTTCAACGCCAAATCATTGCTTGTTTCTGGCGTTGAACGCCAGGATTGAGCATGGTTTGGGCGTTCAACGCCAGCTTTCCACCCATTCTCTGGCGTTTGAGCGCCAAAATTGTTCCTCAGAGGGATTTTGGGTAGTTTGCTCATTTCTTGGCTTTCCTGCTATCTTGAAGTGATGTTTTTAATGTTTTTCCACTTCTTAATTGAACTGCTTGGCACTCTTCTGTTATTTGTTTTGATAGCTGCTGTTCTGTTTGCTTCAACTGTACTTCCATATTCATATTAGCCATTCTTGTTTCTTGTAATATTTCTTTGAATTCGGCTAACTGTTTTGTTAGAAAATCCAATTACTGATTGAATTCTGTAACTTGTTCTACAGGACTTATTTCAGCAATTACTGTTTTAGCCTCTTCTTTCATGGAAGGTTCACTGCTTAGGTACAGATGCTGATTTCTGGCAACTGTATCAATGAGCTCTTGAGCTTCTTCTATTGTCTTTCTCATGTGTATAGATTCACCAGCTGAGTGGTCCAGAGAAATCTGAGCTCTTTCTGTAAGCCCATAGTAGAAGATGTCTAACTGCACCCACTTTGAAAACATTTCAGAGGGGCATTTTCTTAGCATCTCTCTGTATCTTTCCCAAGCATCATAAATGGATTCATTATCTCCTTGTTTGAAGCCTTGGATGCTTAGCCTTAGCTGTGTCATCCGTTTTGGAGGAAAATAGTGATTCAGGAATTTTTCTGACAGTTGTTTCCATGTCTTTATGTTGTTCTTAGGTTGGTTATTTAACCACCTCTTAGCTTGGTCCTTTATAGAAAATGGAAATAGTAATAATCTGTAGACATCCTGATCTACTTCCTTATCATGTACTGTGTCAGCAATTTGTAAAAATTGTGCCAAAAACTCTGTAGGTTCTTCTTGTGGAAGACCGGAATACTGGCAACTTTGCTGCACCATGATGATGAGCTGAGGATTCAACTCAAAACTATTGACTCCGATGGAGGGTATACAGATACTACTCCTATATGAAGCAGTAGTGGGGTTAGCATATGACCCAAGAGTCCTTCTGGACTGTTCAATAAAATAAAATAAAAACCGAAATAAAAATAAGAAAAAAATAAAAATTAATAAGGATTTGAAAATATTTTATGAAGATTTTTCGAAAAAGTGAGGAGAGAGAAAGTTGTTAGGATATTTTTGAAAAAGATAAAATAATTTTTTTTTTGAAATCTTAAAAGGATAAGATTTGAAAAATTTTGAAATTGAAATCTGAATTTTTATATAAAAAATTTCGAAAATATAGTTTAAAATTAGTTAGAAAAGATATATTTTTTTTAAATTTTGAATTTTTTTTTTATGAAAGAGAAAAACACATAAAAGACACAAGGCTTAAAATTTTTAGATCTAATGCTCCTTATTTTCGAAAATTTTGGAGGAAAAACACCAAGGAACACCAAACTTAAAAATTTTAAGATCAAAATACAAGAAAAACTCAAGAACACCTTAAAGATTCACAAGAACACAAGAACAAAAGAGAGAACACCAAACTTAAAATTTTTAGAAAACTTCAATAAAATTTTCGAAAATTATAAAAAGATTGACAAGAAAACACCAAACATAGAACAAAACACTAAACTCACGAAAATTAAAAATTTGATAAAGAAAAATAATATTTTTGAAAATTGTTGAAAAGGGAATAAAGGACTCAGAATTTAATGACTCTATAGGAACAAAAATAAATTATTCCTAATCTAAGCAATAAAATAAACCTTTAGTTGTTCAAACTCGAATAATCCCCGGCAACGGCACCAAAAACTTGGTGCACAAAATTTTAATCCCAATATCAAAATCAAGATTTCTTATGATCTCGTACCACTAACCAGCAAGTGCACTGGGTTGTCCAAGTAATACCTTACGTGAGTAAGGGTCGATCCTACGGAGATTATTGGTTTGAAGCAAGCTATGTTTAAGGAATCTAAGAGATACTCATTCAATCTGATGTAGAACAGAGGTGGTTGTCAGGCACACGTTCATAGATTGAGGAAGGTGATGGTGTCACGGATCATCACCTTCTTCATAGTTAAGCGCGAATGAACATCTTAGATAAGAACAAGCGTGTTTGAATGGAAAACAGAAGTAATTGCATTAATTCATCGAGACGCTACAGAGCTCCTCACCCCCAACAATGGAGTTTAGAGACTCATGCCATCAAAGAGTATATAATTCAGATCTGAAAATGTCATGAGATACAAAATAAGTCTCTAAAAGTTTTTTAAATACTAAACTAGTAACCTAGGTTTACAGAGAATGAGTAAACTAAGATAATTGGTGCAGAGATCCACTTCTGGGGTCCACTTGGTGTGTGCTGGGTTTGAGACTTAAGCCTCTCACGTGCTTGGGCTGTTTCTGGAGTTGAACGCCAGGTTGTAACGTGTTTTGGGCGTTGAACTCCAACTTGTAACCTGTTTCTGGCGCTGGACGCCATACTACAACATGGAACTGGCGTTGAACGCCAGTTTACGTCGTCTATTTTCATGCAAAGTATGAACTATTATATATTGCTGGAAAGCTCTGGATGTCTACTTTCCAACCCAATTGAGAGCGCGTCAATTGGACTTGTGTAGCTCCAAAAAATCCATTTCGAGTGCAGGGAGGTCAGGATCTAACAGCATCAGCAGTCCTTTTTCAGCCTAACTCTGATTTTTGCTCAGCTCCCTCAATTTCAGCCAAAAAATATCTGAAATCACAGAAAAACACACAAACTCATAGTAAAGTCCAGAAATATGATTTTTGCCTAAAAACTAATAAAATTATATTAAAAACTAATTAAAACATGCTAAAATCTACATGAAAATACCCCCAAAAAGCGTATAAAATATCCGCTCATCAGGAGTAGTATCTGTATACCCTCCATCAGAGTTAGTAGTTTTGAGTTGAATCCTCAGCTCATTATCATGGTGCAACAAAATTGCCAGTATTCCGATCTTCCATTGCTGACACAGTATGTTATAGGGAAGTAGATCAGGATGTCTACAGATTATTACTGTTTCCATTTGCTGTAAAAGACCAAGCTAAGAGGTGGTTAAATAACCAACCTAAAGCTAGCATAAGAACATGGAAACAGTTGTCAGACAAATTCCTAAATCAATATTTCCCTCCTAAGAGGATGACACAGCTAAGCCTGGAAGGCTTTAAACAAGAGGATAATGAATCCCTTTACAATGCCTGGGAGAGGTATAGAGAGATGCTAAGGAAATACCCCTCTAAAATGTTTTCAGAATGGGTGCAGTTAAACATCTTCTACTACGGGCTTACAGCAAAAGCTCAGATATCTCTAGACCACTCAGCTGATGGATCTATACACATGAGAAAAACAATTGAAGAGGCTCAAGAGCTCATTGATACAGTTGCTAGAAATCAGCATCTATACTTAAGTAGTGAGTCCTCCATAAAAGTAGAGTGCCAAGACACTAAGGATGCTAATAGGAACATGGAAGCACAACTTGACCAGACAAGACAGTAGTTATTAAAACAGATAATAGTAGAGTGCCAAGCAGTTCAATTAAGGAGTGGAAAAATATTGAATATCTCAACTCAAAGCAGCAGAAAGTCAAGAAAAGAACAAATAATAGAGGATGAGCAGACTGCTACCCAAAATCCCTCTGAGGATAGTAAGAGCCCAGAGAGGAATTATTCTAGCGTTCAAACACTAGAAAAGGGTGAAAAACTGGCGTTAAACGCCCAGTGGACGCCCAGTTCTGGTGTTCAAACGCCAGAAAAGGGAGAAAAATTGGCATTAAACGCGCAACCCATGTTCAGTTCTGGCATTCAAATGCCAGAAACGGGAGGGAATCTGGCGTTAAACGCCAATCCAACCCCCAATCCTGGCGTTCAAACGCCTATGAGGGGTCAGACACTTGCAAGTGCTGATAATAACTCCCTCAAGAAGGCTTCTCAACCTACCTCTGTAGGAAATAAACCTGCAGCAACCAAGGTTGAAGAATACAAAGCCAAACTACCTTATCCTCAAAAACTCTGCCAAGCGGAACAGGATAAACAATTTGTTCGCTTTTTAGACTATCTCAGGACTCTTGAAATCAAGATTCCGTTTGCAGAGGCACTTGAGCAAATACCCTCTTATGCTAAGTTCATGAAAGAGATCTTAAGTCATAAGAAGGATTAGAGAGAAACTGAAAAAGTTTTTCTCACTGAAGAATGCAGTGCAATCATTTAAAGAGCTTACCAGAGAAGCTTAAGGATCCTGGAAGCTTTATGATACCATGCACATTAGAGGGTACCTGTACCAAGACAACTCTATGTGATCTTAGGGCAAGTATCAACCTAATCCCTGCATCCACTATCAGAAAGCTTGGCTTGACTGAAGAGGTCAAACCAACCAGGATATGTCTTCAACTTACTGATTGCTCCATTAAATACCCATCAGGCGTGATTGAAGACATGATTGTCACAGTTGGGACATTTGCCTTTCCCACTAACTTTGTAGTGCTAGAAATGGAGGAGCACAAGAGTGCAACTCTCATTCTAGGAAGACCTTTTCTAGCAACTGGACGAACCCTCATTGACGTCCAAAAGGGGAAGTAACCCTGAGAGTCAATGAGGATGAGTTTAGGCTGAATGCTATTGAAGCAATGAAGCACCTAGAGACATCAAAAGACTGTATACGTGTTAATATTATTGACTCCCTGGTACAGGAGATCAGTATGGCTGAGAGTCTTGAATCAGAGTTAGAGGATATCTTTAAAGATGTTCAGCCTGATCTGGAAGAACCAGAGGAAATAAAAGAACCTCTGAAAATTCCTCAGGAAGAGGAAAAACCTCCTAAACCCGAGCTCAAACCACTACCACCATCCCTAAAATATGTATTTCTGGGAGAAGGTGAAACTTTTCCTGTAATCATAAGCTTTGCTTTAGAGCCACAGGAAGAGAAAGAACTAATTCAGGTGCTTAGGACACACAAGACAGCTCTTGGGTGGTCCATTAGTGATCTCAAGGGCATTAGCCTAGCCAGATGCATGCACAAGATCCTACAGGAGGATAATGCCAAACCAGTGGTTCAACCACAAAGGCAACTAAATCCAGCCATGAAGGAGGTGGTACAGAAAGAGGTCACTAAATTACTAGAGGCTGGGATTATTTATCCCATTTCTGATAGCCCCTGGGTGAGCCCTGTCCAAGTTGTACCCGAAAAGGGAGGCATGACAGTGGTTCATAATGAAAAAAATAAACTGGTTCCTACAAGAACAATTACAGGGTGGCGTTTGTGTATTGACTACAGAAGACTCAATACAGCCACCAAAAAGGATCATTTTCCTTTACCATTCATAGACTAAATGCTAGAAAGGCTAGCATGTCATGACTATTACTGCTTTCTGGATGGCTATTCAGGCTACAACTAAATTGCAGTAGATCTCCAGGATCAAGAGAAAATAGCATTCACATGTCTATCTGGAGTATTTGCCTACAAAAGGATGCCATTTGGTCTGTGTAATGCACCGGTAACCTTTTAGAGATGCATGCTCTCTATTTCCTCTGATATGGTGGAAAAATTTTTGGAAGTCTTCATGGACGACTTCTCAGTATTTGGAGATTCATTCAGCTCCTGTCTTGACCATCTAGCACTTGTTCTGAAAAGGTGCCAAGAGACCAACCTGGTTTTAAACTGGGAAAAATGTCACTTTATGGTGACTGAAGGAATTGTCCTTGGACACAAAATTTTGGACAAGGGGATAGAGGTGGATCAAGCCAAGGTAGAGGTAATTGAAAAATTACGACTACCTACCAATGTTAAGGCAATCAAAAGCTTTTTGGGACATGCAGGATTCTATAGGAGATTTATAAAGGATTTTTCAAAAATTGCAAAACCCCTAAGCAACCTGCTAGCTGTTGACACGCCATTTATCTTTGACACAGAGTGTCTGCAAGCTTTTGAGACTCTGAAGGCTAAGTTGGTCACAACACCTGTCATATCTACACCAGACTGGACATTACCATTTGAATTAATGTGTAATGCCAGAGAACATGCTATTGGTGCAATATTAGGACAGAGGCATAATAAGCTTCTGTACGTCATTTACTATGCTAGCCGTGTTCTAAATGACACATAGAAGAATTACACAACCATAGAAAAAGAGATGCTTGCAATGGTTTATGCCATTGACAAGTTTATATCCTATCTAGAATGATCAAAAGTGATTGTGTACACTGACCATGCTACTCTTAAATATATACTCACAAAGCAAGATTCAAAACCTAGGCTCATAAGATGGGTGTTGTTTCTGCAATAATTTGATATAGAAATAAGAGACAGAAAAGGGACAGAGAATCAAGTAGCAGATCACCTATCCCGGATAGAACCAGTATAAGGGATGTCTCTCCCCCTCATTGAGATCTTTGAAACCTTTCCGGATGAGAAAATCTTTGCCATTTAGGAAGTGCCATGGTTTGCAGACATTGCAAACTATAAAGCTGCAAGATTCATTCCCAAGGAGTACAGCAGGCAGCAAAAGAAAAAATTACTTTCTGATGCGAAGTACTACTTGTGGGATGAACCATATCTTTTTAAGAGATGCGCAGATGGAATAATCCATAGGTGCGTGCCTAGAGAAGAGGCGCAGAAGATCCTATGGCATTGCCATGGATCACAATATGGAGGACATTTCGGAGGTGAGCGAACAGCCACCAAAGTCCTCCAATGTGGCTTCTACTGGCCTACACTCTATAGAGACTCCCGAGAGTTTGTACATAACTGTGACCGTTGCCAGAGAGCTGGTAATCTGCCTCATGGTTACGCCATGCCTCAACAAGAAATCTTAGAGATTGAGTTGTTTGATGTATGAGGTATTGACTTCCTGGGGTCTTTTCCACCATCATACTCAAACACTTACATTCTGGTGGCAGTAGACTATGTATTTAAATGGGTGGAGGCAATTACAACACCCATTAACGATACTCAGACAGTACTGAAGTTCCTCCAGAAATATATCTTTAGCAGATTTGGTGTCCCTAGAGCACTAATCAGTGATGGAGGCACTCATTTCTGCAATAAACAGCTTTATACTACCATGGTCCGATATGGAATTAGCCACAAGGTGGCAACTCCATATCATCCACAGACCAATGGGCAAGCTGAAGTCTCTAATAGAGAACTGAAAAGAATCCTGGAACGGACTGTAATTGCCCGTAGAAAGGATTGGACAAAGCGCTTGGATGATGCTCTATAGGCATACAGAACAGCATTCAAAACTCCTATAGGAACCTCTACATACCAGCTTGTGTATGGGAAGGCCTGTCACCTGCCCGTGGAACTGGAGCATAAAGCCTACTGGGCAACCAGATTCCTAAACCTTGATGCCAAATTAGCTGGAGAGAAAAGATTGCTCCAGCTGAATGAGCTAGAGGAATTCAGACTCAATACTTTTGAATATGCCAAAATTTACAAGGAGAAAGCAAAAAGATGGCATGATAAGAACCTGTCATCCAGAGTCTTTGAGCCAAGATAAAAGATTTTGTTATTTAACTCTAGGCTCAGACTATTCCCTGAAAAACTAAAATCCCAGTGGAGAGGACCATATGTGATTACAGGTGTGTCACCATATAGATTTTTAGAGTTTCAGGATATTGATTCTAACAAAAAGTTCATTGTTAATGGACAGAGAGTCAAACATTATCTTGAAAACAATTTTGAGCAAGAATGCTCAGAACTGAGACTAGATTAAGGCTCAGTAAGGTCCAGCTAAAGATAATAAAGAAGTGCTTACTGGGAGGCAACTCAGCCATTACTATAGTTTATTTGTCATTTAAATAATAATTATAGGAGTTTAATAAATTATCATCAGAATTGATTCTCATTTACAGGAGTTCACAGAGTTACAGAAGGGTTCAGAGTAGAGAGCAGAAACAAGCTCACTGGCACGAAAACACTAGTAAGAGGCACTTTTGGGCGTTAAACGCTAGAATGGGCATCATTCTGGGTGTTAAACGCCAGAATGGGTACCATTTTGGCCGTTTAACGCCAGACTTACAGCATCCTTTTGGGCGTTAAACGCTAGAATGGGTATCATTCTGGATGTTAAATGCCAGAATGGGTACCATTTTGGGCGTTTAATACCAGACTTACAGCATCCTGGGCGTTTAGAAAAATGCCCAGTGACAAAGGCTTTCTGGCGTTTAACACCAGTCAGGGTACCTGGCTGGGCGTTAAACGCCCAAAACAAGCAACAACTGGGCGTTAAACGCCCAAAACAGGCAACAGTTAGGTGTTTAACGCCAGGAACGTGGAGGGGAGGTAGTTTTGTTTTTCAACTCAATTTTTTATTTTTATTTTTTTATATTTTCATCCATAATTTCTTGCACAAACATATTACAAATCCTCATCTTTCCATTTCAATTTCAAAAATAACTCTTAATCCTAAAAATCTTTTCTTCTTTTCAAATCTTTTTTCAAAACTCATATCTTTTTTATTTCTTTTCAAATCTTTTGCAAAACCCATCTATCTTTTTAATATCTTTTCAAATCTTTTTCAACTCATCATACTATCTTTTCCAATTTAGTTTTATCTTTTTCAACATTCTCTCATATCTTTTCAATTTTAAAATTACATCTTTTACATTTTATACTTATCTTTTACAAATCATATCTTATATCATATCTTTTTAAAAAATTTTCGAACTCACCTCTTCCTTTTAAATTCACATTCAGCCACCCCTTCTCCTCCACAATTTGAATTTGGCTCTCCTCCTTCTCCTATCCTTTCATTTATTTTGCTTGAGGACAAGCAAACCTCTAAGTTTGGTGTGTTTTACATGATCACTGAACTAAGACTCAATAAGATCATGGCTCCTAAGGGAGAACAAACCACTTCAAGAGGCAAGAAAGAGAATAATCCAAAATCACTTTGGAATCAAGAGAGGCTCTTAACCAAGGAACATTTGGACTATTACCACAAAATAATGGGTCTAAGGTCAGTGATCCCAGAAGTTAAATTCGATCTAAAAGAAGACAAATATCCAGAGATCCAAGAGAAGATTCAAAATAGAGGCTGGGAAATTCTAGCTAATCCTAAGACAAAGGTGGGTAGAAACATGGTTCAGGAATTCTACTCAAATCTGTGGTAAAAAGAGAGGTAGAGAATGACTGGAACTGCTTTCTATACCTTTCAAACCATGGTCAGAGGGAAGATTATTTACTTCTACCTTGACAAAATAAGAGAGGTCTTCAAGCTACCTCAACTACAAGATGATACAGAATCCTTTAATAGGAGAATAGTGAGATCAGATAAGTGCTTAGACCAAATTCTAGATGACATATGCATCCCTGGAACCAAGTGGACAACCAGCACAAAAGGTGTTCCAAACCAACTCAAGAGAGGGGATCTCAAACCATTTGCTAGGGACTGGCTGGATTTCATTGGGTGTTCCATACTGTCTATCAACAACCGCTCCGAAGTCACTATCAAGAGAGCAGTGATGATCCATTGTATTATGCAAGGAAATAAAGTGGAGATTCATCATCTGATTTCTTGTGAGTTCTACACAATTGCAAATAAGAACTCAAAGGAAGCCAAATTGGCTTACCCAAACTTGATTTCTCTGTTATGTAAAGAGGCTGGGGTGAAGATGGGAGTAGATGAGTTCATCCCAGTCGAATATCCAATCACCAAGAAGTCAATAGAGGGACAACAAGTACAAAAAAACTTCATCAAAAGGAGGGCGCAGGAGTTCCTCCCAGAAATCCCTCAGGTTAACTACTGGACCCGCTGACAAACCCCAAATTGACGGTTTGTTTTGCATCGAATTTAGAGTATTTTGATAACCTTTTGTCACATTTAGCCTATGAATTAGCATGGTTTTGTTATCTCTCCCATATTTGTGCTTAAGTGTAAAAACATGCTTTTTAAGCCTTATTTTGATGAATTCTAATTCCTCTTTGATTCCATAAGATGCCTTGATGTGTTTGCTAGTGATTCCAGGATTGAAATAGGCTAGGCATGGATCAAAGGAAGCAAGAAAGGAAGCATGCAAGTGGGGAGAAGCACAAAAAGCCAAAGAATTGATCTCGGCCAAGCACGCGTACGCGCACAAGGCGCTCGCGCGCACATCGCAGAATTAGCCAGGGACGCGCACGCGTACCGTGCGCACACGCGTCGTAGTCCGCACGTGATTCTTTTATTGCAACACGTGCCTGGCGATTTTGGAAGGTTTTCAGCAACCAACTTTGGCGCCAAAATGCACATAAGAGCCAAGGATTGAAGGGGATTGATACACATTCACATCCATAGACTAATTTTAGATCCGGAGGTAGATATTTTTAGTTAGTTACATTTGTAGAGAGAGAAGCTCCAACTTCTCTCTAGGATTCATCTTCATTTTCTCAATTCTCAACCATTCCTTGGTGAGATCCATTACAACACTCAATTTACTTTGTTCATGTTGTAGATCATCTTCCCTAATCTCAATTAGTGTTTGTAATTGTTCAATTCCCATAAGTCTTAGATTCAACTTTGTTGTTATTGGATTCTATTGATTCATTGAAGATTTCATTTTCATTGTTGTTCATTGTTGATTGTTGTTAATCTCTTGTGTTGAATTGCTTTGATTCTAATTCTTTTCTCTCCATTCTACTATGTCTTTCATTCTTGCTCTCCAAGTGTTTGAGAAAATGCCAACTTTAGATATGGAGTAGTATCCCCTCACTTGGCCCAGTGGTTGAGTCATTGGAGACACTTGAATAATGGATGTCAATTGTTGATTAAGATTTGAGAATTGCTAATTGACTTAGAGTGTGATGCCAAGGCATCTTAGGCTAGTTTCACTAGCATTTTTTTGTTAGTTTTAGTTGTTTTATGCATTTTCTTGAGCTTAAAGTAACCAAGAATGGTTAAATGAATAACAAAGCAATAAACCATCCAAACAGTATGATTTTGATGCAAATTCCATGAGTATTTAGTTATATTACTGGAATGCTATGAATGGAAGATTTCTCATGAAATTTTGCAAGACTTTGATGCAGTTGTTTGGATGATTTCAGGGAAGAAGAGGCTAGACAAGGAAGCAACAAAATCAATAAAGGAAGCTTGAATACCACATGTGGAGTTTAAGTTCCAGTTTAAGTTTAAACTGGAACTTAAACTGCCAAGCCATGCTGGGAACTATCAGTGGCGTTTAAGCTCCAGTTTAAGCTTAAACTGGAGCTTAAACGCCAAAATCATGAAAGCTGAGAAAAGATGAAAGTGGCGTTTAACCTCCAGTTTAACCTTAAACTGGAAGTTAAACGCCAGAAATGAGAAATGCACAAGGGAGCATTCCCACGTTTAAGCTCCAGTTTAACCTTAAACTGGAGCTTAAACGTGTTCGACCAAAATTTTCCTCCAGGGTTGCTTTCTTCATTTCCACGTTTAAGCTTCAGTTTAACCCTAAACTGAAGCTTAAACGTGTTCGACCAAATTCACACTTCAGTGTTGCTTTCTTCATTTCCACGTTTAAGCTTCAGTTTAAGCTTAAACTGAAGCTTAAACGTGTTCGAC
>NC_029781.3:72509400-72511654 GCF_000817695.3 Arachis duranensis
TACCCCCCACAAAAGGTCAATAGGCTTCGATCTGAGGTTCAGACTTTTAGACAACAAGATGGTGAAACTCTCTACGAGGCATGGGAGAGGTTCAAGGAGTTGACAAGGAAATGCCCACCAGACATGTTCCATGACTGGGTGCAATTGCATATTTTCTATGATGGACTTTCTTATGAATCAAGGAAGGCTGTAGACCATTCATCAGGAGGTTCATTGAACAGGAAAAAGACTGTGGAAGAAGCCATTGAAGTGATTGAGACAGTGGCTGAGAATGAGTACTACTATGCTTCAGAGAGACACAACACTAAGGGAGTCATGGAGCTGAACCATGTTGATACAATTCTAACCCAAAACAAGGTGTTTGCCAAGCAACTAGCAGAGCTCACCAAGAAATTAGAAACAAATCAAGTGGCTGCAATACACACACAAGATCAAGAGGAAGTGAGCACTGAAGGAGGTGATTGGGAAGAGGCCAACTATGTAGGAAATCAACAAAGGCAACCATATGATCCACATTCCAACACTTACAACCCAGGCTGGAAAAACCACCCAAACTTTGGGTGGGGAAACCAGCAAACCCAACCACAAAACCACAAACCTTACAACACCAACCAACATAACAATTTCACATACCAAAACTCCAACCAAAGATCATACCAAGCCACACAAAACACTTACTCCCAACCACCATATCATGGCCAAAATAACCAACCTGCCCAACCTAATCCGAACCAACAATTTCAAGATCAATTAAATAGGATAGAAGGAATGCTAGCAAACATGGGTCAGGACATAAGTGAGTTGAAAAGCTTTAGGGATGATGTGAGATCTACCTTAAGGAACCATGGTGAAAAACTCAAGAGGATGGAGTCTCAAGTAGGAGAGCTATCTCAACAGGCCCCCAAGTCAACTGCAGTGTTCCCTAGTGACACAGAAAAGAATCCTAAAGGGGAACAAAAGGGAGTGAGATGGGAAGAATGCAAGGCCATCACCATGTTGAAGGAAGTCTCAGAAGAAGAAGGAATCAGACCCTCAGAACAGGAGCTAGAAATCTTGAAGGAAGGTGTGGAAGAAGCTAAGCAGGAAAGCGAAACGGAGCAAGCTAAGGATATGCAAAAGGAAGGCACGCTGGAAACATACCAACCAAAAGCACCATTTCCTCAGAGGTTAGGAGGAGGTGAAAAAGGGAAAACATATTCAAGGTTTTTAGAGACATTTAAGTCTCTCCATATCAATATTCCCTTTCTTGAGATTCTCCAGCAGATGCCTACACACATCAAGTATTTGAAGGAATTGCTGAGCAAGAAAAGAGTTTTGAAGGGGGGACAAACTGTAATAATGAACAAAGAATGTAGGGAGGACAAACTGTAATAATGAACAAGGAATGCAGTGCACTCATCAAGAAGGATATGATCTCTAAGAAAGCAGATCCAGGAAGTTTTCATATTCCTTGCATCATAGGGGAAACAACAATTGACAGAGGATTCTGTGATCTAGGAGCTAGCATAAATGTGATGCCTCTGACTCTTATGAAGAGGCTACAACTGAATGAGGTGAGATCCACTGATGTAATCATACAACTGGCTGACAAAACTCAAAAGCAAGCTGAAGGGGTAGTTGAGAATGTGCTGGTGAAAGTGGGAAATTATTTCTTCCCCACAGACTTTGTCATTTTGGACATGGAGGAAAGCTACCTATACCCTATCATTCTGGGAAGGCCATTTCTAGCCACTGCTAGAGCGCTCATAGATGTAGAACAAGGAGAGCTAATTTTGAGAATACATGATGAACAGCTCATTTTCCATGTTTTCAAACCTGCATCTGAGCCTGAACCAGAACCTGAAAAGCCTAAGGATGATAGTATCCATCTGTGTTTGGAGGAAAGCAATCCAGCAGCTGAAACTCTGAAACAGTCCTTGGAAGGCAAACAAGAATTGCAAGAGTTAAAGCCACAAGAATCAATAGAAACAGATCAGAAGGATCCTCCTGGCATAAGAGTCAAAGAAGAAGTCCTCAAGAGAGAGGGAAGAATTGTAAAGAAAGGGCCAAGAGGGTGGAGAAACAAGAAAATTCCCACTGAAGGTTTCTCTCCAGGAGATAAAGTGATATCAAGTCATTATCTGCCAATCCCACCTGACCTCAAAACCATTCCTTCCCAGCTCCCTCAAGTGTTCACAATCAGGAAAGTTCTTTCTATGGAACATTTGGAAATCATGAAGGAAGCAAATGGGGACGTTTTCATGGTGAGAGGAGA
>NC_029781.3:72512119-72513840 GCF_000817695.3 Arachis duranensis
AATCATTGATTTACAATTCAAAAAGAATGAAAAACATGTGCAAGTACTATTCATTATTCACATGGACCGAAAAATGATAGCAATTTTGTTTGTTTGTGCAGGTACAAAAGTAATGATAAGAATGGATGAAAAAGACAAAGGGGGGAGGTACGGTCTTGGTCAAAAAGGGAGTTCACAAGTCTTTGAAACTAACACATGGGAAAAGGAAGTTCTGCATGAAAAGATAGCTACATGTACAACCTAATGCAGCTAGAATACTTCCAAGAAAGTGAAAAGCAATTAGTCTTTCTCCCTCATTCATATATTTACCATCAAGCCATCCTTCACAAATCACCCTAGCCGTTCATTTTTCACTTGCATGCACTATAAAGAACCACTTGGGGAACGAGTTCCACACCACCAAATCTCCTTCTTGCACATATTCTTTCATCATAGCATAACTACCTCTTGCCGAAAACAACCTCACCACACTTCTAACAACATTTTCTTACTTCACCTTGTCAACCTTAGCTTGTCACTTGCCAAAACTAAAGAACCAATGGCAGCCTCATCTAGCCACAAAAGAAGAAAAGACAAGCAACCAATGGAGGAGGAAAGGGAATTTGATGCATGGAAATACAAATCAGTTTTCCATGAGATTCAGGCCGAATGGATGAAACCTAAAAGGATACTAGCTGAGATTCCCTTTGACCTTGGAAAGGATGAGTTCCCAAGTGTTTGGGAGAAGATCAAAAAGAGGAAGTGGGAGCTCCTGACTAAGCCAATCACTAGAATCAACATCAACCTGGTGAAGGAGTTTTATGCAAATACAGTGAGGGAGGATCCAACCGTGGAACCCACATACAAAAGCTATGTGAGAGGGGTGGAAGTTGACTTCAGCCCCAAGGCAATCATGAAAACTCTTGGCTTGAAAAACATACGTTTCAGCCAAGCAAGTTACGAGGATAGGATGAGAGGAGAACCTGACTATTTGACTATTGCTGAAGACCTTTGTGCCATCAGAGCTGAATGGGTGAGAAAAACAAAAGGGGCTCCAAGAGTCTTGAGAAGGGGAGACCTAACACCTGAAGCTAAAGGGTGGTATGAAATAGTTAGGAGATCCATCCTACCCACTGCAAACTCTTCAGAAATAGTCGCTAAAAGAGCCATCTTGCTACATTGCATTATGATGGGAGGAGAGATCAAAGTTCATAAACTCATTGCTGAACAGATACAAGAGTTTAGTGAGAAAAGTGACCCAGACTCTTGGCTCCACTTCCCTAGCACCATCATCAGACTATGCATCGAGGCCCAAGTACCACTTGAAGATGCAAGACCTAATTGGCTACATCCTGGAATGGCCATGACTGCTCACAGAATGACTCTTGGCCTAACTGCCCCAAGACATACAAAAAGAAGAAATGAAGAAGGGCAACAAGCAGAAGAGGAACAAGAAGCAGAGCAAGAAGCAGAGCAAGAAGGAGAAGAAGAGCAAGAAGAGCAAGGAAATCCAGAAAGAAGGCAACAAGTTCCCAGAGACCCCATGGAGATGAGCAGAATGCAGGAAATCATAGAAGGAATGTCTCAACAATACATGAGGTCTCAAGAGAAGCAAGAGGACTTTCACCTAAAAATGATGGACATGCAAAGGAACTTTGAATCAAGATTCCTAGATCTGCAAAGAGAACAGAACTTACAATTACAGGAATCCCTCAGCCACATATGCCAACACCAAGATGCCA
>NC_029781.3:72513996-72539891 GCF_000817695.3 Arachis duranensis
GTTTAAGCTCCAGTTTAAGCTTAAACTGGAGCTTAAACGCCAAAATCATGAAAGCTGAGAAAAGATGAAAGTGGCGTTTAACCTCCAGTTTAACCTTAAACTGGAAGTTAAAAGCCAGAAATGAGAAATGCACCAGGGAGCATTCCCACGTTTAAGCTCCAGTTTAACCTTAAACTGGAGCTTAAACGTGTTCGACCAAAATTTTCCTCCAGGGTTGCTTTCTTCATTTCCACGTTTAAGCTTCAGTTTAACCCTAAACTGAAGCTTAAACGTGTTCGACCAAATTCACACTCCAGGGTTGCTTTCTTCATTTCCACGTTTAAGCTCCAGTTTAAGCTTGAACTGGAGCTTAAACGTGTTCGACCATTCCACACTTCGGGGTTGCTTTCTTCCATTTCCACGTTTAAGCTTCAGTTTAACCTTAAACTGAAGCTTAAACGTGTTCGACTACTTTACCCTCCAGGGTTGCTTTCTTCCATTTCCACGTTTAAGTTTCAGTTTAACCTTAAACTAAAGCTTAAACTGCAACTTAAACGCCACTATTTGAAAAGGTTTCTGGGCCAAAGATATTACAGTTTAAGTTAGTATTTGAGCACAAACATTAACTTAAACGTACTCTGGTATGAAACCCAATTGAATATCATGGTTTATAGGATTGGGCCTGAAGAATTGATGAGTCTGGAATTTCAATTTGTTGAGTCATGTGTCATTACTTGATTATCACTAAGTTGGCTCAATGAATGTTACAGAATTGGATCAGCAGCCTCATCAGGATTATGGATCATAAACCCAAAGCAAAAGGAAATCAGGGAAGGGCCTCAAAGCCCAAGAAACACAACAGAAGCTCAATTTAGAAAGTGTATAAATAGGATAGAATTTAAGTTAGAAAGAGGACTTTTCATCATTTTTCTAGTTTTCATACTTTTTTTGTAATTGAATTCAGAGCTATGACTCACTAAACCCCTTTCATTGGGTTAGGGAGCTCTATTGTAATTCAATGAATCAATAATAGTTTTTATCTTCTTCTTCAACCTTTTCTCTTGAATTTTGTTAGAAAGCTTCTCGACCTAATTCCATTGGTTAGTTGTCTTGGGAAAGAAACTATCCATAATTGGAATCCTTCAGAACCTTGGGAAAGGAATGGAGGATTCATGCTAGAGAAGCTTTCTCACAGTGAATTGGATTGGGGTTTGGATGGATATTGTGACATGTAATCCTACCAAATTGTGGTTCATGAAACTGTGTGGTATAATCAGTGATCGAGCATCATCTCTTCTTATGAACATTTAAACCAAGGGATTGGGAATTTGTTTGTTTTTAGAGAGAATTGGTGAGCCAAGGGATTGGGATCCAATCATATAAGATTGCCAAGCAAAATTCAATGAATGCATTGGTTGAGGAAGGGATAAAAATGTTTTGATTCGGAGATCTCAATATCTCCTGAAACCCAATGAATTCCCCATTTCTGATCTACCACTTTCTCTTTACATTCTGCAATTAAATTCATGCAATCACCCCGATCCCTTTTTAATTTCAGCAATTTAGCTTCTCGCTCTTTAATTCATGCAATTTAACATTCCGCAATTCTCATCTAAATCTTGATTCCGCTCAACTAGAACACACTTCTAATCCGAATTGCTCACTCAACCAATCCTTGTGGGATTCGACCTCACTCTATTGTGAGTTTTTACTTGACGATAACCGGTGCACTTGCCGGAAGAAATTTTTGCCGATCGTGCAATTTCCTAAAATCGTAGCATCAGAGTGCACTAAAGCTAGACTTCCCTAGGGTAAGACTAGGACTTGTGACTCAAGTTAGTTACTTTTACTTGACTTTCCTCTATAATTAGGGGTTAACTAAGTGAAGCGACACTCCTTTGTTATCACAATTGAAGGAAACAATAGTGATGGAACTTCCAATGTTCAACCTTGGCCAAGGTTTTTAATATTGATAGATTGTTGTTCTCTTTTATTAGCACTTCTAGGCCACACTCTTTAAACCACAAAAGACCACTTAACCAATAGCATGCATCCTTGTAGCATTCCTAGGGAAGAACGACTCGGGACTAATACTCTCGGTTATAGATTGTAGATTTGTTTGATGATGGATTTTGCGTCGGTTTAGACTATACTACAATTGATTACTTGATAATTTCTATACCGGCAAAAATTCATTTGTCACCCGCCTAGAAGCATCTGTCACCAAGCTGCAAGAAACTATGGAACAAATTAAGGAAGAACAGCAAAATCAAAATAGTATGATCTACAAGCTACTTAAAGAACAAGAAAAGCATGGGCGTGAGCTACAGGAACTGAAGCGCCGGAGGCTCTCCCTTGAGGGACCAGACACCCTACAGATTGAAGGAGCATCTATCTCCCAAAATAAAGGTTGTTGAGTCCTAATCTTAACTCTGTGATAACTTCTGCTATTAGAAATCTATTTTAGGAGTCATATGAGTAGTAGAAGTTAGTATTTTTATTTTTATTTTTATAATCTCCAAGTAAGCTATAATTTATTTTTCTCATCATCATTAAACATAAATAAAATAGCAGATATTTTTAGAATAAGGAGGCAACTTTTTCGAGTTCTTAATAAGAAAATTCAAATTATTTATATGTGGTGGCAACACTTTTTGTTTTCTGAAAGAATGCTTAAACAGTGCATATTTTTTATCTTGTTGTTTATGAATGTTAAAACTGTTGGCTCTTGAAAGAATGATGAAAAAGAGAAATGTTATTGATAATCTGAAAAATCATAAAATTGATTCTTGAAGCAAGAAAAAGCAGTGAAAAAAATTGGCGCAAAAGAAAAAGAAAAGCAAGCAGAAAAAGCCAATCACCCTTTAAACCAAAAGGCAAAGGTAAAAGGGATTCAAGGCTTTGAGCATTAAAGGATAAGAGGGCCAAAGGAATAAAATCCTGGCCTAAGCGGCTGAATCAAGCTGTCCCTAACCATGTCCTTGTGGCATGCAGGTCCAAGTGAAAAGCTTGAGACTGAGTGGTTAAAGTCGTGATCCAAAGAGTGTGCTTAAGAACTCTGGACACCTATAATTGGGAACTTTAGCAAAGCTGAGTCACAATCTGAAAAGGTTCACCCTGTTATGTCTCTGTGGTATTTATGTATCCGGTGGTAATACTGGAAGACAAAGCGCTTAGGGCCACGGCCAAGACTCATAAAGTAGCTGTGTTCAAGAATCAACATACTAAACTAGGAGAATCAATAACACTATCTGAATTCTGAGTTCCTATGGATGCCAATCATTCTAAACTTCAAAGGATGAAGTGAGATGCCAAAACTGTTCAGAAGCAAAAAGCTACTAGTCCCACTTATCTAATTAGAATTGAGCTTAATGTAAAACTCTGAGATTGCCTCTTGATCTTCTTGCTATCCTATTTTGTTTATCTAGTTGCTTGGGGACAAGCAACAACTTAAGTTTGGTGTTTTGATGAGCGGATATTTTATACCCTTTTTGGGGATATTTTCATATAGTTTTTAATAGGATCTAGCTACTTTTTAGTATATTTTTATTAGTTTTTATGCAAAAATCACATTTCTGGACTTTGCTATGAGTTTGTGTGTTTTTTTGTGATTTCAGGTATTTTCTGGCTGAAATTGAGGGACCTGAGCAAAAATCTGATTCAGAGGCTGAAAAAGGACTGCAGATGCTGTTGGATTCTGACCTCCCTCCACTCGAAATAAAATTTTTAAAGCTACAGAAGTCCAAATGACGCGCTCTCAATGGCGTAGAAAGTAGACATCCAGGGCTTTCCAGAAATATATAAGAGTCCATACTTTGCCCGATTTTAGATGACGAAAACTGGCGTTCAAAGCCAGCCTTCTGCCCTATTCTAGCGTTAAACGCCAGAAACAGGTTACAAGCTAGAGTCAAACGCTAGAAATAGGTTACAACTTGGCATTTAACTCCAGGAATAGCCTATGCACGTGAAAGCTTCAATGCTTAGCTCCAGCACACACCAAGTGGGCCCCAGAAGTTGATTTCTGCACTATCTATCTTAGTTTACTCATTTTCTGTAAACCTAGGTTACTAGTTGAGTATAAAAACTACTTTTAGAGATTTAGTTTGTAGCTCATGATATTTTTAGATCTGAATTTGTATCTTTGACGGCATGAGTCTCTAAACCCCATGGTTGGGGGTGAGGAGCTCTGCTGTGTCTTGATGAATTAATGTAATTACTTCCGTTTTCTATTCAATCACGCTTGTTTCTATTCTAAGATATTCATTCGCACTTCAATATGATGAACGTGATGATCCGTGACACTCATCACCATTCTCAACCTATGAACACGTGCCTGACAACCACCTCTGTTCTACCTTAGATTGAATGTATATCTCTTGGGTTCCTGGTTCACGAGTTTGACTGCCTCTCCTGACAACAGAGCATTCAAATCCGTGAGATCAGAGTCTTCATGGTATAAGCTAGAATTAATTGGTAGCATCCCTGAGATCTAGAAAGTCTAAACCTTGTCTGTGGTATTCCGAGTAGGATCCGGGAAGGGATGACTGTGACGAGCTTCAAACTCATGAATGCTGGGTGTAGTGACAGTGTGCAAAAGGATCAATGGATCCTATTCCAACATTAGTGAGAACCAACAGATGATTAGCCATGTACATGGACACTTTTCACTAAGAGAACGGCTGGTAGCCATTGACAACGGTGATCCACCAACATATAGCTTGCCATAGAAGGAGACCTGCGTGCGTGAAGAAGAAGACAGTAGGAAAGCAGAAATTCAGAAGACAGAGCATCTCCAAAACCTCGACCTGTTCTCCATTACTGCATAACAAGTATCATTTAATTCATGCTCCTTTACTTTTTGCAACAAAAACTAAGAACCCTTATTGATATCCTGACTAAGAATAATAAGATAACCATAGCTTGCTTCAAGCTGGTAATCTCCGTGGGATCGACCCTTACTGACGTAAGGTATTACTTGGACGACCCAGTGCACTTGCTGGTTAGTTGTACGAGTTGTGAAAAGTGTGATTTACAATTTCGTGCACCACACAGCTAGTAGGGCAGGCATTCATCATGTGCATTTTCTACCTGTTTGTATGCTTTGTCGACATGATATTGTTTTCCTATCTTTATAACATGTCTAATTGCTATTTGAATTAATTGTTATACATGCTTCTATCTGTGTTTTACTTGTATTGTTTATATTTGTGTTTTCTACTGGGATTGAGGAGGTTCGGAAGGCGGTGGCGATGGGATCGCTTGGAGGATCGGTTGGTGAAGGCTATGGGATAGTGGCATTTGATTAGATTGGAAATCCCCTAAGATATATCACCCTTTTATGGTGCTAAGGTTCAAGTTTTGTTAATGTTTTACATATTAGGCTTTTTTGGTTTAGAATGCTTTAAGCTTGAATTCTTGTGATGGACAATGCGAGGGTTATTGAAGAATATGCAAAGACGGTAGCCTCGATAAGGAACACCCATGGAAGGAATACTAGTAGGGAACTCGAAGATCATCTCAGACCAAGGGGGTAGAACTTCAAGAAAGATGGACATATTCCTTAGCATCTGCAAGGTCAAGGGAATTTCAGAAGGGGCAACAAAGCCTAGTTTCATCAGGCGAAAGGAAATGGTCGATGCTATAAGTGTGGGAAACCTGGGTATATATCTAAGTACTGTTGCCATGAGAGAAACCGAGATGAGGGTCAGAATCAACAGTCAGGCCGTCTGTGTACCTTGGATTCACATGATGCAACGGGGTCGGATCCTTCGACGAGAGGTAAGCGTATGCTTTGAGTGTTATATTGCCTGGGCCTGAAGATAGCATGGTTCTATCTTTTGCAAAGTCATCGTTAGGGTTACGAGTGCTTAGGGTTTTATTGGGAGTAAACCATGGGAAAGGAAGATTCTAGTGGCGGTAGTCGAGGATTTCAGACTTGTGATGACGAACGATCAGAGTGGATGTGTCGGAATGGTTAAAAGGTATGACTATAAGTCTTGGTGACTCCTTGCATAGGTGATGGGTGCAGTTTAGCACTAGTGGCAACGAAAGTACCGACTAATGCCTTTGCGGTTTTTAACTATAATTTTTGCAGTTTTAAGGTTTAGAATGATTTCTAATCCGGTTTGAAACTTTGGTTTAAATGATTTGGTTTCAAAAATTAGTCAAAACTCTTGATTTAAGAGATATGGTTTAAACGAATAGTGAGTTCTCTGATTTTGTTCAACTGTGAAAATGGTTTCAAACTTTTCTTATCGAAAAGGATTCAATTTGAAAAGTTTTAATTTAAGAAAATAATGATTTGAAGTAGTCAACTTCCGAGTAAACTATTTTTACTCCTTTCAGAAAACTCAACAGTGATCTGGTCTATAATGAATTGTTTTGAATGATTTGGTTTTGAAATTAAAGATTGGAATTTTTGATCAAATGATACGATTTAAAAAGGAAAAGTGAGTCCTAAGATTTTGTTCACTTGTGATTTTGGTTTGTAATTTTTAATTTAACAAAGGGGATTCAAATGGAAAGGTTTTGATTTAAAGGTTTCAATGAATTTAGAAAAATCATGCCTTAAAATGTTTGATATATAGATAAACGGTTTTTTCTTCTTTTGATAAGGTTTTAACAATGGACTCACTTAGATTGAAGTTGTTTTAAAGGTTTTGACAAATATTACAAAATCGGTATTTGGGTTAAGGAAAATTTTTGGATTCTTAAGGACGATAATCAGAGTGACGCAGTGGAAGTTGTACTCTAAGTTGTCGAAGTGTGAGTTCGAGAAGGAGGAAGTGAAGTTCTTCGGTCACGTGATGAGCAAATGAGGAATAACCGTAGATTCCTCTAAGGTGGAAACGGTGATGGAATGGAAAAGACCGACAACGGTGACGGAAGTCAGAAGCTTCTTGGGTTTAGCCGGATATTACCAAAGATTCATTGAAGAATTTTCCCGGATTGCACTACCAATGACTAAGTTGACAAGAAATGAAGCGCCTTTTGTTTGGATGTCGGAGTGTGAAGAAAGTTTCCAAACTTTGAAGTAGAAGTTAACTTTAGCATCTGTTTTAATCTTGTTGGAACTGCATGAACCGTTTGAAGTATACTGTGATGCTTCTCTGAAGCGTTTAGGTTGCATGTTGATGCAACACCGGAATGTGGTGGCTTACGCATCGCGTCAGCTGAGACCGCAAGAGGTGAATTACTCAACTCATGACTTGGAATTAGCGGTGATTGTGTTTACATTGAAGATTTGGAGACACCACTTGTATGGAGTAATGTTTAGCGTCTTTTCTGATTATAAAAGTCTCAAATACATCTTTGATCATAAAGAGCTCAATATGCGTTAGAGAATATGGATGGATTTGCTTAAGGACTCCGATTTTGAAATGAGTTATCACCCTGGAAACGCAAAGGTGGTCGCAGATGCTTTGAGTCGGGGATCTTTAACAATTGCTTGGATGAGAATCAAGGAAGAGGAGCTAGTGGATAAGTTGTGGATCTTAAGCTGGACATTGATGAGGTTGCCAGAAGAGCTTGTTTAAATCAGTTGTAGATTTTAAGTACGTTTAAGATGGAGGTTCAAAGGGCTCAGTAAGATGAGCAGAAGCTTCAGCAATTGTTCCTACCAGTTGGTGATAAGAGGCGTGAGGATTTCATTAAGGATGGTGAAGGATTGTGGAGATATAAGGGAAGAATTTGCATACCGGATGTCGGGAGGTTGTGGCGAGCCTTGTTGTCGTCGGCTCACTACAGTGGATTTCCTATTCATCCCGGAAGTGCGAAGATGTAGTAGTATGACTTAAAGAAGATGTTCTAGTGGCCTGAAATGAAAGGTGATGTAGCTACAGCGGTATCCAAGTGTTTGACGTGTCAGAAGGCGAAGATAGAGCATCAAAAGCCGTCAGGAATGATACAGCCTCTTGAGATTCCTCGGTGGAAGTGGGAAGGATTTTAGGGATTTTGTAACCGATTTACCGAGGACTAGGTTGGGATTTGATGCGGTTTGGGTGATTGTGGTTCACTTAACCAAATTTGCTTATTTCTGTCTACCTAAGTGAACCGTTTTATGGAGGAGTTTGTGGGGTTGTATATAAAGGAGATAGTAAGGTTACAAGGTGTGTCGTCAAGCATAGTATCGGACCGTGATCCCCGATTCACACCAAGGTTTTGGAGAGCTTTCCAAAGAGCTTTCGGTATGAGACTATGTCTCAGTACTGCATATCATCCACAAACGGATAGAAAGTCGGAATGGACAATTCAGACAATGGAAGATATTTTAAGAGCATGTATTTTTTAGGGTTACACTGACAATTGGGATTGGAAGAGCGATTAAGACCAAGAAGTTGAATCCAAGGTGTATAGGACCATTCGAGGTTATAAGGCGATTCAGGCCGGTGGCGTATCAAGTAGCTTTGCCATCCCATTTGTCTAACTTGCATGACGTATTCCACATGTTCCAACTCTGTAAGTACATTTCGGATGCGGCTCATGTGTTAGAGCCTGAGTCGGTCCAGTTGAGAGAGGACTTGATATTTCAAGTGACACCAGTAAGAATCAATGACAACTGTGTGAAGAAGCTGCAAGAAAAGGAAGTTTCATTAGTTAAGGGGTGCTTGGAGAAGAGCAGGAGTTGGAGAGCATAACATACATCGCATAATTCGAATTTTCGAGGGCGAAAATCTTTTTAAGGAGGGGAGGATGTAAGAACCGGATTTTTCACGGATAAAATCATTTAAATACCTAAATTAAATTCTGGAAAGTTAGGATGAGAATTTGGGGATATAAATAAGATTTTTGGACTCAGTAGGTCTTTATGAGTCAGAAAATGTGTTTTCTGCGAAAAACCATGAAAAACCGAGAACCGACAGTCAAACTGGTTGAACCGGTTTAAGTCTGCCCGGTACCGCACGAGAAAAACTAGAAACAGTCAAAGGCCTTAGAAAAATATTAGAAATGAAAAACCGGGCATTAATTTTAAAGATTTGGCCCGAAGTTGGACCAAACGAGATAAAAACGCTAACGGATTGGACCGGGCCCAAGTTGGGCCCAAGCCTAACATATAAAAGGGTTCATTAAGTGAACCCATTTCAGCAATCACACATAAACAAACACACCCATGCTGCTGAGAAGGAGGAGATGAGAACCTCCATTTTTTACTATTCATTTCAATATTTCCAAGCTAATATCTTGAGTTATAGAGCTCCGATCGCCGCATCGTTTGCAGCTACGCATTCATTGTGAAGAGCTCTACAAAACCCATACAAGAAACTGGAGAGGTAACCACGAAATCTTTTCTATTCTTCTCCTCAAAGTTTTGAGTTTTTTAGAGTTTTGGCTAAGTGAGGTTTTGTGATTTTTGGGTGTTTAGGTACACTCTAGCCTTTGATTGATGTTGGTTTTGGTTTCCAAAACTGTTGAGCAAGGTAAGAGGCATTAAAACTCTTGTGAAATTTCAATTATAATGAGTCCTAGGATGTTTTATGATGGTTTATGTACATATAGCTTGTTTATGGTGATGTTTGGAGCTTGTTAATGCTTGTTGGAGATTCTTGGTGGCATAGATCGTGCTTGAAAGCTTGTCTTGGGCTCATATTGGGGTTTTGGACATATTGGGGATCGGTAAAAGTATGGTTTCGGTTTCTTCTATGTAGTATATAATATTCATGGACACTTAGACTTGTGACCCATAGGATAGGTTTGAAATTCTATATGTTGTTGATGATTGGTTGGTTGATGGTGTACAATAAATTGGTATTGTTGATATGGTTAAATGATGATGTTGAGATATGATGGATTTGGATGTTTGAGCATTGCTGATTAATAATATGAAGCATGGTTAAGTTAATGATGAAAATTGATGGTGATAAATGATGATTAGTGGATATGTGTTTGGAATGTTATATATATTTGATTATTAAGGTTGAGAATGATGAAGTAGGATGGAAAGATTTTTATTAATTGTGAAAAGTGACCCAAGTGGGTAAATTGTGTTGTAGAGGGGAGTTTGGTATTGTTTTGGTTGGTTTGAGATATGATAATTGGGAGAATTGGTAAATTGGGAACTTTGGGTAAAAGTTGATTTTTTAATAAATTTTGTTTGATCACAACTTATGTCTCGGTTTTCAAAATTGGTTGAAAATTGTTTGTAATTAAAGTTCATTGAAAACCTTTTAATTCGATATAAGGTTTGTAAAATTTGGAATTTTGTAAAGAAAGTTATGATCATTCAAAGTTGGTGCTGAAAATCTGAAATTCTGCTAAGTTGCAGTATTTTCAGGATTTCTGATATGTGCGCACGCACAGCCTTGTGCGCACACACAACCCTGCAAAAATCTTATTCTGTGTGGACGCACAGACCTGTGCATACGCACAGGCAGGGAAAAAGGTTCTGGTTGCAGCGTTAGCACAGCTTGTGCACGTGCACATCAATGAAGAATTACGACCTGTGCGTACGCACAGCCCTGTGCGCACGCACAAGTCGGGAAGGGTCGTCTGTTGGGGGCGCTCACACAGCTTGTGCGAGTGAACAGGCTTGAAAATTTTAGCACATGTGCGTACGCACACCCCTATGCATATGCACACTTTCAAAATCTTCCTGGGCATGCGCACGCACAACCCTATGCGACGCACACGCCCTGTTTCTCAAATTTTATTTCATTTTCTACTATTTCACCTTCCCGACGAGGTTGTAAGCTTCTATGACACCTTTTTAAGGCTCTTGGGCATATTTTTGGATACTTGAAGAGTGGGAAATGATTTAAGGGTTTTAGACGATATTTTTGGAAAAATTTAGAAAACGGAGGCCTAGGTTTCTGGCGTATTGAAGGTGGTTCAATGTTATGTGATGAATGGTTGATGAATGAGATGAGAATTAAGAAACTGTTGAGTTTGGAACTGAAATGTAAATGAACAGTGGTTGAAAAGAGTCAAGGGCTCTGGATGAAGTGATGGATCCATCTTGTACTAAAAATGTTTTTGAAAACCACTGCACTACTTTTTTATCGAGATTATGAAACGCTATACGCCAGGCAAGGGCCGAGGTTGAATCCCACCTGTCAAGGTAGCGGCGGCGGCGTAAGGGCGGTGGTTCGTCTCGCGTGTGCTTAGATGTGAGGTCCGTGGCAATAGATCCCGCTCGCATCCCTTCGAATCATCAGAGCGTACAGGCGCAGAACCATGGATAGTGATCCGAGCACTATATCTTAGGGGTTCCCACACCATGATTCTGAAGAGCAACATCTCTATAGAGATGTGTGTGCATGTTCTATCTGGTTGTATGCTTTGCCGACTTGATATTGTTTTCCTATCTGTATAACATGTCTAATTGCTATTTGAATTAATTGCCATAGATGCTACTATCTGTGTTTTACTTGTATTGTATATATTTGTGTTTTCTACTGGAATTGAGGAGGTTCGGAAGGCGGTGGCGATGGGATCGCATGGATGATCGGTTGGTGAAGGCTATGGGATAGCGGCGTTTGATTATATTAGAAATCCCCTAAGATATATCACCCTTTTATGGTGCTAAGGCTTAAGTTTTGTTAAGGTTTTACATATTAGGCTTCTTTGGTTTAGAATGCTTTAAGCTTGAATTCTTGTGATGGATATGGAGTCTAGGATTGTCTTTGGCATCCCGGGGTCTTATATCCTACATCACTGGGCACTGTTACCATACTGAGAACCTCCGGTTCTCATACTATATTTTTGTTGTGTTTTTCAGATGCAGGTCGCAACCCACCTCGGTGAGTTGTTTGGTTAGTGATAGAAGCAGAGGATCCGGATACCATTTGGAGTCTTTTTGGTTTGTTTTGAATTTATCTCTCACTTTTTTATTTTTGTTTTGGCCTAGAAGCTTGTATTTGAGAGAGAACAAAACTTGTATAAGTCATTTTAAACTTCAATTTCTTTTGTCTGTATATCTGGCTCGCCGACTTAAACTCTGCAAGCCATGACTAGTTTCTTATGATATTACACTATTATACATTATTTTTGTTTATATCACCTCTGTTCCTTGTGCTTTAAGTTTGATGTTTCGTTAGTTCGTTTTGCGCTTTTAAAGCCCATTTTTGAACTATATCCTTTATCAGGCTTCTAGATAATATTATTCCTTCTATATATCATATGTATGAACTTAGAACTGTCGTAATCCTTGATTAATCCTTGCTTTGTGATGCGAGGTAAAGCTTAGACTAATTGGGGTGTTACAGTGAGTATGCCGGAGATGCATATATGATTAATGAATGTGGTAAATGAATAATGATGGAAAGTGTTGAATGTAGCGTGTAACCCCGAGTAGTAGGTAGTGGCATTGTCCACTTGCTCCGAGTATGAGATGGGGAAGGAGAACCTTGATAAATGAGTTTAATTATGGATTTTTGAATGAATGTATGTCTGTGATACCTGGGTAGTAGCAAGGGTCGTGGTTCGTCCTCCTTGCTCCGGGTCATCGTTTGAAAATTGGTAATAATGAAGAATGATTATGAATGAATGTGCATTTGTGATACCTGTGTAGTAGCAAGGGGTTGTGGTTCGTCCCACTTGCTCTAGGTTAATGTTTGAGATTTGATAACAATGATGATTGATTTTAAACTGAATAAATGTCTGTTTTGATATCCTGGGCAGTAACAAGGGTTGTAGTTCGTCCCACTTGCTCCAAGTCAAAGATTGTGACGCCTGTATAGTAATGGCAGTAGTGGTGATTTCACTTGCTCCAGGTTGAGCTTTTAAACACCCGCTTAAGTAGCAGCCGCAGTAGTGATTATTCTGTAACGACCCAACTTTTAATACGTCATGATCGTACCAAAAGTAAGGCGTTACTAACCTGTTTTCTTTATTAACTATTTAATATTGAGCCTTTAGCTCGATATCGCGTTTCAGTTTTAAATAAAAAGCCAGAAAAGTTTGCTTTTGTTTATTAAAATCATATTTCAAAGATCACCAGATAATAATAGTCACATAATTATTCATAATGATAAATGCTATACAAGTAAATTCAATATGAAACTCGAATACAATTCCTATCCCTTTGTATAAAATAAAATTCTTAAGCAACAAGGGCGAGGAAACTCTATGAAAGTAACTTAACTCAAATAAATTCTATAATCTCCCACAGCTACAAACCACTAGTTCTCAGTAGGGAATGAGAATGCCGTAAAAGTAATGAAATAAAATGCAAATAATTAACATAATCAGAAAAACTATATTTTTTTTATCAAACCTTCTGAAAATACTTAGTTTTACTTTAGCTAATTAATTACCTCTTTTAGAATCTCTAACTCAACAAATCTTAATTATAAAACTAGTCATGTAAACAATCTCTCAGTCACATAATTAATTTTCAATCACAACATCAATTCTTAATCACCTTCATACGTTCACAAACTAATAGCGCTAACAAGAGATTCAATTCAACATACAAACTAGTCACACAGCAAGACAAACAGCACAATCACAAGGAAGTACAACGAGCAAACACAATCAAATGCAAATGCGCAAACAAAGATGATGCATGTCTAGCCCTAGTGCAGGTAATGAGCTCATTTGTCGGTTACTAACCCGCTCCCGACGTTACCCAGCAACCTCTGTCTGGATAAGGCTTTCCTATTGGCAATACCCATTACAAGCAACCTTTGTCTTCCAGGGTATCCACTGCAAGCAACCTTTGTCTTGCAAGGCGGCACGTATTAGCCAATATACGCCCAACACACTCACTGTAAGTAACCTCTATCTTACATGAGTACAACACACTCACTGTAAGCAACCTTTGTCTTACAAGAGTACTCTTTAACTGTGTGTATCTCGATACCTCTGTAAGCAACCTCTGTCTTATAGCAAAGCATTATAGCAAGGTATCCCAGGAAAGCATTTTCAGTGGTCGTACCACCATCTATCTGACTGCCTCAATGCAACAGATGAACACACAAATATCTCTGCAGTTGCCTTAATGCAACAAATGATCTTTCAATAGGCCCTCTGCTTGTTCTCTATTCTCTTTATCACATTACTCTTTTCTCTGTTTCTTTTTACTCTGCTTTGATTACTCTTTTCTCTTTATCTCTTTACTCTTTCTTTCTCTGTTCAATCATACTATACAAACTTTACAACTTTCACTTTTGCAAATCTTAACTCAAACTAAATTTAAAACTATTTTCTAGTTTAATTTTCTTTCAAAAGACTCAAGAAAATCATTTATTTTAAATTCACTAAATACTTTTCAAAACATCACCCTCTAACTAAAAGTAACCAAATAAAACTCTTTTTCAAGTTTACTAACTTCCCAAAGACTCAAAAACCATCTCCCTTTACCATTCAAATTCAAATATTATATATTCATTAAACTTCTAAAAAGTAATCCTTTATTTCAAGCCCCAAGCATAACTCTCTTCATATTGAATAAATCTCAAAACATAATTTCTTTCTTAAATAATTCAAACTTGAACATAAATCTTTCCTTGGTAATCCAAATTCAAAATAGTATAATTTTTTTATCTAAGTAAAACTCCAATAATATAATTTTTCAAATTCAAATCTTTTTAAATAACATTTCAACAAAGCCTTAAGATTTTATAAAATTTCGGCAGTACCTCCCCTAAAACTCGGACTTAGCCACCCTTACGTGTTCCCCCTTTCTTAACAAATCACCAGCCCTTTTATCAGCAGTTATCACAACAGTAGAATCTCAATAGTCATTTCATCATAAATCAGTTTAACGAGCGACATCCTAACATCAATTAAAATCAGATATTTCATAAACCATTCTTTAAAAGTGAACCAGTCCAGCTTCAAAAATTCATATTCCAAACACAATCCTTTCATATTTCTAGTTATTTTTAAAGTTATTTAGTTATTAGCAAAGTTACCATTTTATTCTAAAGATCATACTTCAAGAAAATAGTTCAGTAGTCAACCTTCAATCCTTTAACCATCCTCAAAATCAACTCTAGTTAAACTTAAATCAACAATAATAACCAACTTGACATAATCGACTAAAATCGGAATTTACAGCAATTCAATAACAATCACAGCCTCAAACCAAAGTAAATCTCATCAGTTAATTACTCACGACAACGAAGCCAGTCAATATCACATCCATAACCCAAACTCAATTCACATCCGCATCCAACTTCAATCATAACTCAGAATAATCACCACAACTAACTTTTCTCAAATACATTTCATTCAATAATTAGCTCATCATATTTCAATTTAATAAGTAACATTAAATGAATCACCGTTCGCAGCCACATTTCAACCAATTCCAACCCGTCACAAATCCATTTTATAGCCATTCCAATATATTAAATTTCCAATTCAATATCAAACAATTCAAAATAATTCATTCAAGATCAGAATCTCAGCCAATTCACCGTAGAAATCAATAATTCAAAATACAATTCACAACCGCATCTAATTTCAATTATAATTCAGCGTAATCACAACCACATTCAATTCTAATAATAAATCAGAATAATCACTCCAACTAACTATTCTCAAACATATTTAAAACAATTCACATCAATTAATCAACCCTTAATCATTATTAACTATTTGTAATTATCCGAATAACTTTATAGGCATTCTAAGATTAAAAACGTTTAACTTTAAAAATAAATCTCCTACCTCGGTGTCGCAATCTAAGGAAATCAACCACAGCGAACCCCTTTCTATTTTTAGCTCGCATCAGCAACAGTAGCTTCAATATCCACCAGCATTGACAACAACAGCGGCATCAACCGAATAATAGCTCTGATGGCGGCAGAGGCTCCGGCAACTCACAGAACCCAAAGGCAGAACAGAAGATAAAGATGAACAGTGACATAGATAAATTGCTTCAGAAATAGAATAGTATCCTCAGCATGCTCCAACAATTTTCCTGGCGACAGCTACGGCGGCGCGGTGGTTCAGCGACGGCGCTACAGCCCTTGTCATGCTTCGGTGTCATCAACAGTGATGCCTCTCAGTAACATAGCATTCTGTTCGGTGATGGCTAAGCCTGCTTCCTAGCGACGGCGTTCGGGCTCCCTTCCTCGGTGACAGCTCTGATGGCGATAGCAAGGCACAGTAACGGCGGTAAACCCTAGTGCCAGCGACGATGGTCAGCGGCGCTCCTTGGAGGACTACGTGCGCGTAAACAACCCCTTGGGAACAACCGAGATGACGATGACCATAGCGGCTCAACGACCCTCGGGAGCTCCTTCTCCTTTCTCGCGCAATGACGGCAACCGCTCAGTGGAGGCGACGGCACAGGCAAGACGCGGCAGTGGCGGTGAGCTACACAGCGCAAAGTGCGGCTCCCTCTTCTTCTCTAGTTCCCAGCTCTCTCTCTTCTCCCTTTCCATTTTAGCCTTTCTTTCTCAGCTATGTGTGTGTTGTATGATCGTTAGGGGAAGGAAGTGTGGCTGACGGCTGCTACTAAGGAGAGTGGGGGAGGGTTAGGGTTTCTGATTTCCAATTTGGGAATTTTTGGGATTTAGGGTTAGAAATTAGATATTTTATAAAAGAATATGGATAGATATGAATAGATATTTTGATAAAATTAGAGGGTAGAGTAATTTTAAAATCAAATATACTCTATTAAAAATATTTAGAAACATTATTTACCATCATATTGATAAGTTCAATTAATTATTTTTAATTTAAATTGTAAAATTAACATATTAATGATATTTTTATAAAATATAGTTTAAACTGAATATTAATTATTCAAATTAAATGATATAACTTTTAATTATTTTTCTATCACCGAAACTTTAATTTCAAATTATAAAATTACCAATTATAATAAAAAATGTATATAAATATTAATTAACTTAAACTTAAAGTATTTATAAAAATCAATCTAATCATTTCTAATAAATTAATTTCTAAGAGATCGAATTAATAACACAAGTCATTCATAATAGAATTTATTTAAATTAAATTATACAATTCTTTTTTATTTTTTAATTACCAAAATTATAATTTCAATTATACCAAATATCAAATAAAGATTATATAAAAATTCTAATTAGTTTAAACTCCAGTTATCATGAAACTCTATTTAATTACCTTTAGTTAAATAATTTTCTCAAAATATAATTATCAACAAATATAATAAATCACAAATAACTAATTATTTGATTTTCAAAAACTAGGGTTGTTACATATTCCACTGGCTCTGGGTTGAGCTGGTAGTAGCAAGGGGTTGTAGCTCAAACCTACTTGCTCCGTGATGGGTGTTTCTGTCCATGGTTACCTACAAGGACATGTCGGGTTGGCTATATAACCGACAGATGATATCATCAGCCAAAGGGTAGGCATGCATCATTTGCATATTGATAAACCACTATTTTATGATTTATCTTGTGCTAAAGTGAGTGGTTTTTATCAGCTTTTCACCCACTTATTCATATGATTTGCATGTATTTATAATTCCTTCCTAAATTTGTGCTATGGTTGAAAACTTGCTTCCTAGAGATCTTTTAATTACGTATTTTAATTCCCCTTTATACCTTTCGATGCTGTGATCCGTGTGTTAAGTGTTTCAGGCTTCATAGGGTAGGAATGGCTTAGAGAATGGAGAGGAAGCTTGCAAAAATGGAAAGAACATAAGAAATTAAGGAGATAACCAGCGAGAAGCGACGCGGACGCATGGCTCACGCGACCGCGCGCAATAGAGGAAATCACAGTGACGCGCTCGCGTGCCTGACGTGAACGCGTGGATTGGAAGCTGCACGAGTGATGCGATCGCGTGAACGACGCGTACGCGTGGCAAGGAAAAACACTGAATGACGTGCACGCGTAGACGACACGTACGCGTGACATGCGCGATCTGCAAAAATTACAGAATATGCTGAAGACGATTTCGGGCCGCGTTTTGACCCAGATTTCGGCCCAGAAACACAGATTAAAGTCAGGGAATATGCAGAGACTCAAGAGATCAGATCATACACACAATTTTAGGTTTAGATGTAGTTTTTAGAGAGAGAGGTTCTCTCCTTTCTCTTAGGTTTTAGGAATTAGGATTTCTCTTAGTTTTAGGATTTAGGATTATTTCTTCTTTATCACAGGTTCAACGTTCCTTTTATTTATTTTCCCAATTTAGTTTATGAACTCTTTATGTTTAGATTTGAATATTCTATTTAATATAATTTGAGGTATTCCAGATATAAGATTGTTTTATTTTATTTATGTTATGGATGCTTTCGATTTATCCAAATTATTTTCATTCAAATAGATTTTCTTCCCTTTTGGCTTTGGTTGAGTAACTGGTAACACTTGAGTTATCAAACTCCTTATGATTGATAATTGTTATCTTTGCTAATTGCTTTGAATTCCAATAACTCTAGTCTTTTCCATAGGAATTGACTAGGACCTGAGGAATCAAATTGATTCATCCACTTAACATACCTTCATAGTTAGAGGGTGACCAAGTGGGAGCAAAAGCCATTTCTCATCACAATTGATAAGGATAACTAGGATAGGACTTCCAATTCTCATACCTTGTCAAGAGCTTTATTAGTTATTATTTTAACGACTTGTTATTTTACATTACATGTTTCCTATTTCAAAAACCCAAAAATATATCTTTTTCCATAACCAATAATAAAACACACCTCCCTATAATTCCTTGAGAAGATGACCCGAGGTTTGAATACATCGGTTATTTATTTTTATTATTGGGTTTGCTTAAGTGACAAACAAAACTTTTGTACGAAAGGATTCTCTGTTGGTTTAGAAACTATACTTACAACGCGATTATATTTTTAAAATTCTTTACCGATAGAAAATCTGTTCGTCGCATATATTTGAATTGTTTGCGTTTGCCTATTTATTTTGGATTGCTATATCATATATGCTATGTTACCTTATTATGTGCGACTTGTTCAACTTGTACTTTAATTGTGTATCACTTGCCTGTATTGTGTTTGTACAACTGAGAGGTCCCTCATGCTGGTGTCGGTGGACATTGAGGGTTGTTCTTGATGAGATGAGTTGATGATGTAATTGAATAATGATGTGATTATTGAATGAGGTAATTGAGCTCCCTGGGTAGACGCAGTGAAGTGATTTCACTTGCTTCAAGTGAGGATATGAGGTAACGATATAGAATTGCTGAGACAGAACAACTGGTGATGGTTTTGTTTATGATTCTGTTTCTGATTCGTTGGGGAGTTAGAGATAGTTGAAAACCATGAAAGATATGATTTAAATTTGGCATTTCCTTATGACAGTTGCCTGTTTATGGATTAGCAAAAACATAAGGTGAATATTTGGTGAAAGAAAGTTTAGGATGCTTATTGAGTTTTTATTGCAGTGCATTGTATTTATTTGGCACTTTTACTGTAATGGGAACCCATGGGTCGGGGGTTCTCATTCCGTATATATCTCTTATTTTTCAGATACAGGTCCAGGTTCTCAGAAGTGATCTGTGGTTCATCTGAGAGATGGCAAAAATCTTTACATTCTCCACTCTATGTTTTGCTTAGAATCTCTCCACCTTTATTTTTAAAGAACTTATATTATGTATTGAACTCTTTTGAACTTGCCTATAGAGGCTCTTATGTTTCTTTTGGGAAAGATTAACTTCGCGGGTCACAGCTGGTGGCTATTTACTTATGTTATATATATATATATATATATATAGTCCTCCTCTTATTCTCCTTTATACCTTTATCTGTATATCGCTTTTGACTTCACGCTTTATCTTTTAGTTGTCGATGCTTGAGTGATACGACCTAGCAATTTTATTTTTACTCTTTTCAGCCTTCTCGATTAATACTCCTTTTATGTTTTACTTATAATTATGTATTAAAAATTCCCCTAAGAGTCGTACCACTGTAACATCATTGACTTATGACTCGAGCATAAGGGTTTGAATATTAGGGTGTTACATTATGGTATCAGAGCGGTCATTCCTGTAGAAGCGGTTCGTCCTCGTGAGCCTGGGGGATGGAACTGTTAATGCTTCAATGCATACCTTGAGTCTGTGCCTGTGCTAATTAGGGTATCTAACCGATACATCTAGCATGAAGTCCATGAGTGTACCTTTGGTAATTTGAAGCACTTAACTTGAGATATTGACTCTGATCACCTCGATATTGCTTGTCTAGTGTGGACAAGATTCGAATGGTGTCTCATGGACATGAATGAAGTAACCGGAAAGAGGAATTCCTAAGAACGAACCGGTGAGGGAACGCCGTGATAGGAATATTGGCAGTAGTATATATAAGAATGGTGTGTTGATTTTGGATTGATGAGTGGAACACTTGGAGGTGGATAGTTTCTTGAAAAATTTGTTTAATTATGCTTAAGTTGATTGAAATATGATGATTTAGAGCAGAAGGGGCTTGTAATCGACATTGGAATATTTGGATGTGAATTAGAATAACATTGGGTAGATGGTGAATTGTTAAGTGTTGAGGTAGGTAGAGTATGAATTGGGCTTAGACTTGGCTGAGTTTGATATTGCTCGGCATGTGCATGTAGTTATGATGAATGGGATTTATCGGATGCTTAGTATGTAAGGCCATGACATTATGCTTAAGGAGGAATAAAAGCAAAGTTGCTGAAGAGTGTATGAAAAATGTGGCTGCAGAGAAAGGAAGTCATAGGGAGCACAACCAAGTATTCGCACAAAGGGGTCGAGAGCTTAAGGACAGAGGATACACACAACACTTTTCCCAAGGACGAAATAACTTTGCAACGAATGAGGAGTCCCAAGGGAACGATAAGGGAAAACAGACAGCAGTTGCTTCAGATCTTTCAAGATGTCAGAGATGTGGAAATCATCACCCAAATAGGCTGTGCCGATTGGGGTTAGGTGTATGCTACAAGTGTGGGAGATCAGGGCATATGTCTTAGAATTATCCCTACAGAGAAGGCTAGGATGCAACCGAACTCGATTCTCATACCCGAGGTAATTGTAAACTAGCAGTTGAATTTCTAACTTCCCTGTATATCATTAATATGTAATATTCGTTCGTGATGCATAACAAGTGTTGATAATCGTAAAGTTCAAGTCGACGATTAGTCGAGGACCATTAGTCGTTGAGACGGAGCGATATTTAGTTAACTTAGAGGAATAGCTAGACTCTTAAAGGTTTAGAATAAGAGTGACACAGTAGAAGCGAGTTGGATTATATCTAAGGGATCGGAAGTGTTGAGAACTGTACGGAGTTATTGTTCGAAACCCAGTGACAGTGAACTACAAGAAAAGAGGATAGAGCTGATTCAACCTTTAGTTGCTCATCGTTTGAGGGGCGAGTGAAGACAAGACCAAATCCCTATACGAGAGAATTTTCAAGACAATTCTCGAAGGAACAACAACAACAATCACCAACAGATGAGGTATGTAAAGCAACCTCAAAATAATTAGACTTATAGGCGATGTGAACATTATCATCCGGGAACTTCGTGTCGAGCTGGATTGAGACTTTGCTATAGTTGTAGAGGAGCTGGACACATATCCTGGAACTGTTATGAGAAGTTCAACCGAAATACTGCCAAAGGCCAACAACAAAGTCGTGTGTTCACTACGACGGCGGGGGATACCGCTAGATCTGACGGTTTGAGAATAGGTAAGTGAAAGATTGGTAACAACGTGTTAAAAGTACAATTAAGTTGGTATTTGATTTTGGCTATCATAGATAGAAATCTAGTGAATGTCAGTCATACTAAGTTATGGTTTAGTACTTGAAGAAATAAGTGATAGGACTAGTACTAGACGAGAAATCAGAGTAACGCAGCAAAAACTTGCGGAAGCAGTAACACTGGATAGTTACGAATAGGAGCTACAAAAGTTTACTATAATATCTTAAGTTTGAATGCTCGAAGGGTTTAGTGGGTTACTGCAAGTAATGATCCCCAAATAATTGGAATTGATTGCAGCTATGAGCTTTGATGGTTCTGAAATGGATGAGGAAATGATCGTTGATGCGTAATTGGATTTAAATGACGAGTGAGTGCAAGTTGTCGTGTTTGATAGATGAGTACTATGATATTTGGTCATGGTCACCTTGGATTTAGATTGAGATTTATAATGATTGGTTATGAAAGACGAAATTGAAAACCATTAAATTGAAATGCTGATGTTGTACTGAGATCGGTTTGAGGGAACCCGGGACGGGTGGTGAGTGTGGGTTATGGTTTTGAAAATGATTTTTGATTTGAGTAACTTTAACAAAAGAGATGTGTTCGAATGCTTTTATAGATTATTAAAGGAAATTGGATTCTTACGATTTTGTTAACTTGTCATTTCAAACTCGTTTGGTTTTAAAAAACGAAGAGAGTTTTGATTTATTAGTCAAAGACTTTAAAACAGCAAGTTATATAGAAATTCGAGGGTTTGGGAATAAGAAAGTCTGGAGGTTATCCTTAGAGTTGAGCTGTGATTAGTGGTAATTAACTTGACAGAGAGAGAGGATAGTGATGATTCTTGGTTGATTATAGTAATGTGGGATGATGGCCATGATTAAGGATGATGGTAATATTATTGATGACATGATTTGAGATTTAACAGGATGGGAGTTGATGAGATGACAAAAGTAACGAACGAGCTATTGGTCGGCGTTGGACGAATGATCGAGACCCTCGAAGATAGAGGAATCAGAGTGCGGCAATGGAAGCACGCAGAGTAAAAAGACCTTGGAACAACCATGCATTGGAATATAGGCAGACTGCGCTCACGTACTCGTGGTGACGGATGGAATTTTAGGGCAAAAATTTCTGTTAGGGGTGTAGAATGTAAAAGCCGGTCAAGCCATGATTAATTAAATAATAAATTAAATATGAGTGAATATGGTTAGAAAATTTAGCAATCGGAATTTGGTAATTTAAATATGATATTTGGATTCAATGAATTTTTCTGAGTCGGAAAACATAGTTTTCTGTGTAAAAATGCGCACTAGAATTTTGACCGGCAATATCGACTGAGATCTGTCTGGTACTGCAGTTGAGAAAATTAATTATGAGTAAATAAGGCTACGAAATTAGGATTTATAATTAGAGAAGGTAGAAATATTTAAAATGCGATTTAAAACTCTAATCCTAAAGGTTTTGGCCCAAAATTAGGCCAATGGACAAAAATAAGTGAACCGGACCTAAGTGGGCCCAAGACCCAACATATATAAAGTTATAAACATTAGTTATGAGCATTTCAGCTCATTTACCCTAATGAGAGGGGCTTGGGGTGCTGAAATAGAGAAGGGAGGAAGAAGAGAGAAAATTCTATCTCCATCCAATTTTAAATCACCATAACTTTCTCTCCGGAACTCCGATTGACGAGCCGTTTGCGGCTACGCGTCGCTCTTCTCATCCTCTACAATTCTATCTAAGTTTTGTGGTGAGTAATTTACTTTCCTCTGGCTAGTTTTCGTTTTTCTCTTTAAATTTGAATTTAGTTTGGGTTTTGAGAAAATCTTGTGATTTTGGTTGTTTAGGAGTGCTCTAGTATGAGCCATTGGTGCTATTCATCATAAAATTTCGTGGGTTAAGGTAAGGAATCCTCCAACCCTTGTGATTTATCAATTTCATGAATCCTAGGTTAATGTATATATGTGAAATTAGTTATGTTAGTGTATTTGGTGATTTTCGGCAAAATTGGGAGATTGGTGTTCCTTGAGGAGCTTTGATGAGGCTTGGAACTAAGGATTGGTGGAGACTTCCAAGAAGAAGCTTAATTATTTTGGCTACAAGAGGTACGGTTTAAGTTTCATTTAAGTATCGTGTGGTGTGATGAGAATTCATAGGCTAGATGCCTCTAGGATTAAGTTTGGATTGTGTGAATGGTTGGTGCTAATATGCATAGTTAATATGTAATGTAAATTAATGATTGGGTTGAGGGTTGTGTGAATTGTATGTTTGGTGTGTTGAGAATTTGATGAATTGGATAATGAGTATTGGTTTGTGGAATATTTATTTAAATTGTGAATTTAGGCGGGCCCACCGTGAATTTTGGACCAGAGGCCGGAAAGAGGTAAGGATGGTAAGTTGATGTGTGTATTGTGTGATGATATAAGTGATTGGATGGATTTTAGATATTGAATGTGTGAATAATTGGTTTGGTTATTGAATAATAAGGTTTGAGGAATTGAAGTGTGGAATTTGGTAGTTTTGAGTAAAATTGTGTAGATAAGGTAGGTTTGCTTTTGGTTGGGTGTAATTATGTGAGTGTGATCGGGTTGTGGTCATTTGGATGAGTGAAAATGAATTTGGCTTGCGAACATTCGAAAAATTGGTGATTTCTATGTTAGGGTAAAACCTGATTTTTGACCAACTTTGGCGGTCCGTAACTCGGTCCACGGAGTTTGGAATTCTTCAAAATTTGATTTTTATGAAATTTTATTCAACAATCTTTCCAATGGTTCAAAAATGGTTGAAAAGGAATTTTTTAGAAGAAGTTATGTATGTTGGAAGTTTGGGGTTTGAAAATATAATTCTGCAGCTTTTTAACTTAGTAAAATTTTTGGCAAACTCACTCCCATGCATATGCATGGCCAACGCGCACGCGTCGTTTTCAAATGTTCACTACCCACGTATGCGCCTGGCCGACTGATGCCAAGGCATCTTAGGCTAGTTTCACTAGCATTTTTCTGTTAGTTTTAGTTGTTTTATGCATTTTCTTGAGCTTAAAGTAACCAAGAATGGTTAAATGAACAACAAAGTAATGAATCATCCAAACAATGTAATTTTGATGCAAATTCCATGAGTTTTTAGTTATATTACTTGAATGCTATGAATGGAAGAATTCTCATGAAATTTTGCAAGACTTTGATGCAATTGTGTGGATGATTTCAGGGAAGAAGAGGCTAGGTTATGCACCAGGAAGCCATTTCCACGTTTAAGCTCCAGTTTGACCTCAAACTGGAGCTTAAACGTGTTCGACCTTCACACTCCTGGGCTACCTTCTTCATTCCCACGTTTAAGCTCCAGTTTAAGGTCAAACTGGAGCTTAAACGTGTTCGACCTTCACACTCCTGGGCTACCTTCTTCATTCCCACGTTTAAGCTCCAGTTTAAGGTCAAACTGGAGCTTAAACGTGTTCGACCTTCACACTCCTGGGCTACCTTCTTCATTCCCACGTTTAAGCTCCAGTTTAAGGTCAAACTGGAGCTTAAACGTGTTCGACCAAGAATTGCCTCCAGGGTTGCAATCTTCATTTCCACGTTTAAGCTTCAGTTTATCCTTAAACTGAAGCTTAAACGTGTTCGATTAATTACCCTCCTGGGTTGCTTTCTTCCAATTCCACGTTTAAGTTTCAGTTTAACCTTAAACTGAAACTTAAACTTCAACTTAAACGCCACTCTTTGAAAGGGTTTCTGGGCCAATTATATTGAGGTTTAAGTTAGCATTTGAGCACAAATATTAACTTAAACCTATTATGGTTGAAACCCAATTGAATATCATGGTTTATGGGATTGGGCCTGAAGAATTGATGAGTCTGGAACTTCAATTTGTTGAGTCTTGTGTCATTACTTGTTTATCATTAAGTTTGCTCAATGAATGTTACAGAGTTGGATCACAGCCTCATCAGGATTATGGATCATAAACCCAAAGCAAAAAGGAAATCAAGGAAAGGCCTCAAAGCCCAAGAAACACAACAGAAGCTCAATTTAGAAAGTGTATAAATAGGATAGAATTGAAGTTAGTTGGCACTTTTTGACATTTTGGAATTTTCATACTTTTGTAATTGAATTCAGAGCTATGATTCACTAAACCCCCTTTCATTGGGTTAGGGAGCTCTATTGTAATTCAATGAATCAATAATAGTTTTTATCTTCTTCTTCAATCTTTTCTCTTGAATTTTGTTAGAACGCTTCTCGATCTAATTCCATTGGTTAGTTGTCTTGGGAAAGAAACTATCCATAATTGGAATCCTTCGGAACCTTGGGAAAGGAATGGAGGATTCATGCTAGAGAAGCTTTCTCACAGTGAATTGGATTGGG
>NC_029781.3:72539897-72560517 GCF_000817695.3 Arachis duranensis
TTTTTAGAGAGAATTGGTGAGCCAAGGAATTGGGATCCAATCATATAAGATTGCCAAGCAAGATTCAATGAATGCATTGGTTGAGGAAGAGATGAAAATTGTTTGATTCGGAGATTTCAATATCTCCTAACACCCAATGAACTTCCCATTTCTGATCTACACTTTCTCTTTACATTCTGCAATTTAAATTCATGCAATCACCCCCAGCCCTTTTAATTTCAGCACTTTAACTTCTCGCTCTTTAATTCATGCAATTTAATATTCCGCAATTCTCATCTAAATCTTGATTCCGCTCAACTAGAACAAACTTCTAATCCGAATTGCTCATTCAACCAATCCTTGTGGGATTCGACCTCACTCTATTGTGAGTTTTTACTTGACGATAACCGGTGCACTTGCCGGAGGGAATTTTGCCGATCGTGCAATTTCCTAAAATCATAGCATCAAGGTGATGCTAGCATCACCGACGCATACGCGTCGATGTGCTAATTCAATTGCCGCCAAATTTTCCGAGAGTTGTGCGGGAACTGTGCTGGTTTTGTGCATGAGGCACAAACCGCACCCACGCGTACGCGTGGCTGACGCGCAGGCGTCATTTGGCTTTTCTCCCATCCACGCGTGCGCATGGGCAATGCATACGTGTCACTATGACTCTTTAGCTTTCCACGCATGCGGATGGGCAACGCGCACACGTGACCCTGTTTTCACCCCAAAGCTGATTTTTGAGTTCTCAAGCCAAATTTCAGACTTCTAAGTCTCCATTCTCACCCTTTATGTCCTAAGTACTTATAGTATGCCTAGCGATGAAAAGAAGCTAGGACATGTGGTAACTTTTGGATGAAGTAAAGTAAGAATCAATGATGAATAATGAGTAATGATGATTGTATGAGTTGTTGGGAATGATGGTGAGAGTGCTGTATATGTTATGAGTCGGATGGCTATGACAAGCATTGAAATATGGCTGAGTATGTACATGTGTATGATTAATGATTAAATGATTATGATTGATTGAGGATGCTTGAACATGTGGCGAGTATGCCGGAGATGCATATATGATTAATGAATGTGGTAAATGAATAATTATGGAAAGTGTTGAATGTAGCGTGTGACCCTGGGTAGTAGGCAGTGGCGTTGTCCACTTGCTCCAGGTATGAGATGGGAAAGGAGAATCATGATAAATGAGTTTAATTATGGAATTTTGAATGAATGTATGTCTGTGATACCTGGGTAGTAGCAAGGGTCGTGGTTCGTCCCGCTTGCTCCGGGTCATCGTTTGAGAATTGGTAATAATGAATAGTGATTATGAATGAATGTGCGTTTGTGATACCTGGGTAGTAGCAAGTGTTGTGGTTTGTCCCGCCTGCTCCATTACACAAGTCATTCATAATAGAATTTATTTAAATTAAATTATACAATTCTTTCTTATTTTTTAATTACCAAAATTATAATTTCAATTATACCAAATATTAAATAAAGATTATATAAAAATTATAATTAGTTTAAACTCTAATTATCATGAAACTCTATTTAATTACCTTTAGTTAAATAATTTTCTCAAAATATAATTATCAACAAATATAATAAATCACAAATAACTAATTATTTGATTTTTAGAAACTATGGTTGTTTCATGTTCCACTGGCTCTGGTTTGAGCGAGTAGTAGTAAAGGGGTTGTAGTTCAAACCTATTTGCTCCGCGATGGGTGTTTCAGTCCATGGTTAGCTACCAGGACGTGTCAGGTTGGCTATATCACCGACAGATGATATCATCAGCCATAGGGCAGGCATGCATCATTTGCATATATTTGAATTGTTTGGGTTTGCCTATTTATTTTAGATTGCTATATCATATATGCTATGTTACCTGATTATGTGCTACTTGTTCTACTTGTACTTTAATTGTGTATCACTTGCCTGTATTACTTGTGTTTGTACAACTGAGAGGTCCCTCATGCTGGCGTCAGTGGACGCTGAGGGATGTTCTTGATGAGATGAGTTGATGATGTAATTGAATAATGATGATGATTATTGAATGAGATAATTGAGCTTCCTGGGTAGACGCAGTGAAGTGATTTCACTTGCTCCATGTGAGGATATGAGGTAACGATATAGGTTGCTAAGACAGAATAACTGGTGATGGTTTTGTTTATGATTCTATTTCTGATTTATTGGGGAGTTAGAGAGAGTTGAAAAGCATGAAAGATATGATTTAGATTTAGCATTCCCTTATGATAGTTGCCTGTTTATGGATTAGCGAGAACATAGGGTGAATATTTGGTGAAAGGAAGTTTAGGATGCTTAGTGAGTTTTTATTGAAGTGCATTGTATTTATTTGGCACTTTTACCGTACTGAGAACCCATGGGTCGGGAGTTCTCATTCCGTATATATCTCTTGTTTTTCAGATACATGTCCAGGTGCTCAGAAGTGATATGTGGTTCATCTGAGAGATGGCGAAGATATTTATATTCTCTACTCTATATTTTGCTTAGAATCTCGACACCTTTATTTTTGAAGAACTTATCTTATGTATTGAACTCTTTTGAACTTGCCTATAGAGGCTCTTATGTTTCTTTTGGGAGAGATTAGGAGTTTCTGTTGTCAACTACTATTATACTGTACCCTAACCGTCCTAAACTTCGCGGATCGCGACTGGTGGCTATTTACTTATGTTATATATATCTATATATTGTCTTCCTCTTATTCTCCTTTATGCCTTTATCTATATATAGCTTTCGACTTCATGCTTTATCTTTTAGTTGTCGATGCGTGAGTGATACAACCTAGTGATTTTATTTTTACTCTTTTCAGGCTTCTCGATTAATACTCCTTTTATGTTTTACTTATAATTATGTATTAAAAATCCACCTGATAGTCGTACCACCGTAATATCATTGACTTATGACTCGAGCATAAGGATTTGAATATTATGGTGTTACACATGCCAAGCGGAATCGAGAGCTGGTCCAGGTGAAGGACGGGAGCCAACGACAGAATAAAATAGGCAGGTGTGTGATATGTACACCTTCATGACTATGATGTTTGATCACAAAAATTACAAACATTTGAATTTTTAATGGCGATAATAATTCTTCTTTTGATGCCAGACATGGTTAAAAAGGGGTTTTAGTTTTGGTTGCAATTAGGACTCATTCAGTGGAATATGGTTTAAGGAGTTTCAATTTGTTGCATATTTAGAAAATGAATGATTCTACTTCATCTTTTGATTCTCTCTTTAAAACTAGCTCAATTTCATAGACTTTTCATATCTGACAATCTAACCTGAAGCTTTATTCAGTTTAATCTACTATTTTGGTTGAAGGTTAAGATTGGGCTAGGTTATCAAAAGAGCAAATGGTAGTAAGTCTGATTTGCCTATATTATGACAGCACTCCTTCCGACAGTTTCAAATCATCTTCAACCGGTGCGTACATGGTATCTATTTTTTATCTATTGGGATTTTATTGCTAGCTGTCTGTGTCGTGCTTATTAGGTTGTTTCTTCTTTTTGTTGATTTCATACTATTGTGTTAAAATTTTATTTATAAAGTTGGTGCAATATCAATGACGTGGCATAAAAATCACCGATTAAAAGTTTATAGAGAAAACAGCATTGCAAGTATAGCTCTTAACCAATGAAGATTCTGCATATCAATTTAAAAGAGTTGTCACGAAATTTAGAAATAAAAATACTGGGAGTATGAGTCCCAGGTCGTCTCCCAATGAGTTGCAGAGAGAATGCTAATTTATTAATCATGGGTTTTCAAGAGAGTTGAGTTGAATAATGAGCAATTAAATAGTTGTAAAGTAAAAACTAAGAAGGATTATTAATATTCTAAATAAAAGGCCTTGACTAGGTGAATGATCGATTGGAAGTTCTATCCTTGTAGGGATCTCTTAGGTGTAGTATTAAAATGGTTATTATTTTCATTTAGTCAACCCTTACTAAATAAAGGAAAGTCAAGTGATTGAGCTAACTCTTATTCACAAATCCTAATCCTCTCCCTTAGGAAGGTCTAGCGTTAGTAAATACAAAACTAGCCAACAACTTCTAGTTTAATCTTCACTTAAGCCTTCCAACTCAAGTGTCTCCTTTTAATCAACCCCCATGTCAAGTAGGGAATCTACTCTATTGACATGAATATAATACTCAAAAAAATATAAGAAGAAGACATGATAAAATAAATAAAATAGAGACTGAAAAATTAATTAAAAATAAAAATAATCCTTTGTATCAACAATCCATGAAAATAATCTAACTACTACTTTAAACACGAATTAAGAATGTGGAATAAATAAAAGAGCAAGTAAGGAAACAAACTAGAATAGTATCTTCAACAGAGGTGATGACTCTTCAATATCCAAAGCAAAAAGCAATAAAATATGAATGTAAAGAGAACATAGAGGAAGAGTAGTTCCTCTCTAGATTCAGATCTAAAATCCTAAAACTATCCTAATGAGAATGTGTTGATGTGTGTTGAGTCTCTGCATGTTCCTTGGCTTTATTCAGTGTTTCTGGGCCAAAAATTGGGTCAAAACGCGGCCCAAAATCACCCCCAGCGTTTTCTGTTAATTCTGCAGATCGCGCATGTCACGCGTGCGCGTCATACGGTGATTTTCCTTGTCGCGCGTCCGTGTCGTCCATGCATGCGCGTCATTCGTGCAGACTCCAATCCGCACGTACGGGTCAGGCACGCGCACGCATCGCTGCGATTTCCTCCATTCCGCGCGATCGCGTGAGCTACGCGCGTGCGTCAATGCTCACTGGTCATCTCCTTAGTTTCTTGTGTTCCTTTTATTTTTTGCAAGATTCCTCTCCATTCTCTAAGTCATTTCTGCCCTGTAAAGCCTGAAACATGTAACACACGGATCACGACATCGAATGGTACAAAGGAGAATTGAAATACACAAAATTAAAGATCTTTAGGAAGCAAGTTTTCAACCATAGAACAATCTTAGGAATGAATTGTAAAATCATGCAGTTCATATGAATAAGTGGGTAAAGACTTGATAAAACCATTCAATTAAACACAAGATAAACCATAAAATAGTGGTTTATCAATCAATCACTTAGATGTTACTTGTTACAAACAATTTCTTTGTGCATCTTGCAAATGACATGCAGGTAATCCTAATTGTGTATCACAGTGATTTCATATTAAATGTATAATAAAATTTTCTGTTTTATTAATATTTTGTGTATTTGATAGTTGTTTATTTAGTCTTTTATCATGAAAGCTCAAAAATAGATTTTTTTGGTGAATTTTTTTTCTTCTTGAATATTCATTTTTTTCTTTCTCCTCAAAAAATGGACTTAGAGCAAAGGAAAGGTCTCAAGGCATTGAACTAGCAAAACAGGGATATTTGCTGGTTGGAGCTGGATTCGAAGGAGAAAAGGCTCTAATGCATATTTAGTAGATGTTCCATGTTATGATTTGGTTTAAGTGAATTTTCTAGAGAAAAAGTTCTGCTTTATTTGCAAACTAGCTTCTTGAAACCTAGCTTATTACTCTAAGGATTTTGTGTCTACTACAAAATATTAATATTTGTTTTTTAGTATCTATTGATACGTGAGCATCTTCTCTATCTTTTCCTAGTAAATTTGCATTCAAATTGTTGAGTTTAATCAAGATTTAAATATCTTTTAGCCACTATGAATGCTACTTTGAAATGTGGGCAATTCTGTTTATTTCAGGTAGCACTCGGATGGATTTGATGGAATTTCTGTAGAAAAAGAGAAGAAAGTGAATGATGTTGTCAACTCTGACCTCCTTGCACTCCAATAAAAATAACTTGAGCTACAGAGATCCAATTGACGTGATTTTAACAACATTAGAAAGCTAACTTTCAGATCTTTCCAACGATATATAATAGTATACTCATTCTCTCCATTCTGTACAGTCAAGATGGTGCCTAACTTGAAATTTCCAAAGTTAGGCGCCAAGATCACAAAGCCTCCTCCATATGCGTGCTACCAGGGCAGCGCCTAACTTCAGAATCTTGAAATTAGGCACTAAGAAGACTAAAAGCACATTATTGCAATCTGCCAGGGCAGCACCTAACTTCACTTTTGTGAAGTTAGGTGCCAGTTAAACTTCAAGGCATGGTCCCCATGCCAAATCAAGGCATCAATGAAGATTTCATTTATTTTGATTAAGACTTTTATTTTATTTACAATTAGGAAAATATATTATTTACTTTTAGAAAATATATTTTACATTAATTAGGATTAGATATAAAAAGAAAAAGAATCAGCCCTTCGGGCTCCTCTCTTCTCTCTTACCTCATTCCACACTTTACAGTTTTTTAGAATCCTTGTCTTCTCTCTGAACCATGAGAAACTAAACCTCCACTGTTAAGGTTAGGAGCCCTATTTATTATATGGATTGATACTATTACTCTTTTATTTTAATTATTGTTTTGATTTCAATTTCAAAAATTTGTTTTTGTTCTTCATCTTATGAAATTGGGTGGAACGAAAGTATGACCCTTATTCTATTTGAGTTCTTGTGAATCTCGGGAGAGTTATCTCCAGAGGATCATCTTGCTTGAACAATAGGCTCAATTGTGGTTCTCAAGAGAGTCTCACTTGAACAACAGCTTGAAAATAATTTCTCCTAAATCACTAATTAACTGGACTTAACGGGATACGTGACATATAATCCTCTTAGATTTGGATAATTAGGGTTTTTGTGGCACATAAACTAGTTTTGAACTTAACCCTTTAATCAGAATCAAGTGACCAAGGAATTGGCGGTTGATAAAGGTTAGAGGAGACTAAAATGGTTTAAGGAATTAGGGTTTAGTCACAGATAGTTTGCCATGAATTGAATCTTGCATGATTAAAGTAGTTGGTAACAAAAGTTAATCTGAAAAATAAATATCTCTGAAACCTTAACTGTTTTCTCCCATATTATTCACACCAATTTACTGCTTGCTTTAGTTTATTCTGAATTTATTGTTAATGCTTTTGAACTCTCAAAACACCATTTTCTGTTTGTCTAACTAAGTAAATCACGCAATCATTGTTGCTTAGTCCATCAATCCTTGTGGGATCGACCCTCATTCACTTAAGGTACTACTTGGTATGACCCGGTGCACTTGCCGGTTAGTTTGTGGGTTATAAATTCCATACCAAGTTTTTGGCGCCGTTGCCGGGGATTGACTGTGATTGACAACTATTAGTACCCGCTTTACAATCTCATTGGTTAATGATGCACGTAAGTATGATGATATTTGGCCGAAGAAATGAAATAAAAGATAGGGTAGAGGTATGACAGTTATTATATGAGGTCTACCCAATTTGATTTCTTTCTACCATATTATCTATCCAGATTTTATAGAATTCTGTTGCTTCTAGTCCGATTATTTCATTTATTAAATCTTAAGCAAAAATAGAATCTTTTTTTTCATTCACTGTATTGAGTTGATTGCTTTGATTAGGCATTTTAGCTTTGATTTTATTTAATTGTTGCTTCTTAATTTTCGAAAATTTTAACTAGTATTTTTTCTTAATTTCTAAAATTAGGTTTTGTGTTACCTAGTTGATTTTATTTTAATTCTCCTATTCAATTTTTTTTATAAATTTTGAATTTTTTATCTTAATTTTAATTATAATTTTCAAAAATTTCTTTTGATTTAATTATTTGGTTGTTTTATTTTATTCCTTTTTACATAGGTTAGCTCACTGGGAATTCTCTGCACTCTGACGTAGAGACTCTCACTTTTCTTGTTTTCTGTTTGTTTATGAGCAGGAACAGGGACAAGAAACCTCTCATAGATTTTGATCCTGAACCTAAAAGGACTTTGAGGCGGCACTTGCAACAAGCTAGACTTTACAAGGCTAGTGAAAATCTATGTGAGAACTTTGAAAAGGAAGCTGCAGAGTCCACTATGGATCATAATTGTGCTATTAATGCCAATGTGGCAAATCCAAATGAGAATGAACAACCTAGAAGAGTGCTTGACTCATACACTACCCTCAATCTAGATCTCTATCGGAACAGTATTGTAGTGCCTCTTATAACTGCAAACAACTTTGAGCTAAAGCCTCAGTCAGTATCACGGACTCCCGTAGGAGGATCCAAATCAATTTATCTCTAACTTCCTACAGATTTATGACACTGTGAAAACAAATGGAGTGAACCCTGAGGTTTATAAGCTCATGGTCTTTCCATTTGCTGTGAGGGATAGAGCAAAGCTGTGGCTAGATTCTCAGCCCAAGGAGAGCCTGGACACTTGGGATAAGGTAGTCACTGGATTTTTGTCTAAATTCTTTCCACCACAGAAGCTGACTAAGCTAAGTGTGGATGTTTAGACCTTCAAGCAAAGAGATGGTGAGACCCTTTATGAAGCCTGGGAGAGGTACAAGCTGCTGACCAAGCAAGGCCCCCAGACATGTTTTCTAAATGGACTCAGCTGGATATCTTTTATGAGAGCCTATATGAAATGTCCAAAATGTGTTTAGATAATTCTGCAGGTGGTTCATTGCACATGAAAAAGATGCCTGAAGGGATGACTGAACTTATTGAATTGGTTGCTAACAACCAATATCTCTACTCATCTAACAGGAATCCTATGAACTCTGGGACCCCTCAGAAGAAAGGCGTTTTGGAAGTGGAGACCATGGATGCTATTCTTACTCAGAACAAAGTTATGTCTCAACAGATTAATATGCTTACTCTCACTTGAGTGGGATGCAGGTTTCAGCTGTTAATGCTCAGAATGCCCTTCAAGAGGCTCCTTATGACATAAATGGTAGCTTTATTCAAGGTGAGAATTATGACTATGCTCAATTTCCTTCTGAACATGTCAACTATATGAGGAATGCTCCTAGAAACCCTAATAATGATCCATATGCTAAGACCTATAATCAAGAATGGAGAAATCACCCAAATTTAGGGTGGAAAGAGCAACCTCAAAGGCCACAAAATTTTAATAATCATCCTCGGGGTGATTTTCAACAGAATAATTTCAATAACCACCGGTTTCAGTCATCTTAACAACAACCACCTCAGCAAGCAAATTCTCAATCACAGAAGAACACTGATTTGGAAGCACTAATGGCGAGTTTTATATAGGAAACCAGAGTATCAATCAAGAACTTGGAGATTCAGATGGGTCAATTAGCCACAAAAGTTAATGAAATTGATCAGAGAGGAGTGCAAGGCTATAACCTTGATAAGTAGACAAGTGGCAAGTACGGAAGCACAATTTACTGAAGAGCCAGTTGAGAAAGAAGCTTTAGAGCAGACTGAAGATACAATAGTACATGCCCCTCCTAGGCATGCAGACAACCCTTTTCCAGTCACTCTTGACACACATCCAACATTACCTAAGGCTCCTGAATACAAACCTAAGATGGTATATCCTCAGAGACTTCAAAAGGAAACTGATAAACCACTATTTTATGGTTTATCTTGTGTTTAATTGAGCGGTTTTTATCAGCTCTTTACCTACTTATTCATACTATTTGCATGGTTTTACAATTCAGTCCCAGAATTTGTTCTATAATTAAAAACTGGCTTCCTAGAGTCTTTAATTTGTATATTTTAATCATCTATTATTACCATTCGATGTCTTAATATGTGTGTTAAGTGATTTTAGAGTTTATAGGGTAGAAATGGCTTAGAGAATGGAAAGGAAGCATGCAAAAGTGGAAGGAATACAAGAAACTGAAGGAATTGCCAAAGCTGTCAGTCTGACCTCTTCGCACTCAAATGGTCATAACTTGAGCTAAAAAGGTTCAAATGATGCGGTTCCAGTTGCGTTGGAAAGCTAACGTACGGGGCTTCAATTTGATATATAATTTATCATAGTGTCCATACAGCTAGGTGACGCAAATGCATGCTTCACATGGACGCGTCGTAGTAACGAAAATCAGCGTGTTTGATTTCATAACCAGCGAATTCTGGGCTGTTTTTGACCCAATTCTCGGCCCATAAAACACATATTAGAGGCTATAAAGTGGAGGAGTGCATCCATTTATAGGCGAGCAATTAATGAATATTACACAATTTTAGGATTAGATGTAGTTTTAGAGAGAGAGGCTCTCTCCTCTCTCTTAGGATTAGGATTTATCTTAGGATTTAGGATTAGGATTTATCTTATTGGGATTATTTCTTCATCATCACAGGTTCAATGTTCCTTTACTCAATTCCCGTATACTTTTCCATGTTGGATTTAATTTCTTTTATTAATTCAATTTGAGATATTTCAGAGTTATGATTGCTTTCTTTTATTTATATAAATAATTTAGATTTTTCCCTTTTGGCTTTGGTTGATTAATTGGTGACTCTTGAGTTATCAAACTCATCGTGATTGATAATTGTTGTCCTTGCTAATTGATTTAGATGCCTATAACTCTAGTCTTTCCTTAGGAGTTGACTAGGACTTTGGGTGTTAAATTGATTTATCCACTTGACTTACCTTCATAATTAGAGGTTGACTGAGTGGGAGCAAAAATATAATTCTCATCACCATTGATAAGGATAACTAGGATAGGACTTCTAATTTTCATACCTTGCCAAGAGTTTTTCTTTGCTATTGATTTAATTCCCTGCAATCTATTTTCTCATTCAACCTTTCAAAAATCCAAAAATACTGTTTTCCATAACCAATAATAAATCATACTTTCCTGCAATTTCTTGAGAAGACGACCCGAGGTTTGAATACTTCGGTTTATAAATTTTATTGGGTTTGTTACTTGTGACAACCAAACGTTTGTACGAAAGGATTTTCTGTTGGTTTAGAAGCTACACTTACAACGCGATTACATTTGTGAATTTCTTTACCGATAGGAAATCCGATCGTCAAAATGGCACCGTTGCCGGGGAATTGCAAACGTGTGCCTTATTATTGGTTATTATAAATATTTTTTTTCCTTTTACCTGTTTATTTGTTTTTGTTTTCCCTTCTTAATTCTAATAACTACTATGAGTTCTCACCCCTCTCGCTTTGAGTTTAGTTCTAATTTTGTTGAAAGGAATGGGAGCTATAACAGGAATATGTATCAAGGTCAAAGCAATCAAAGATGGATGGAGCCAAGAGGATCTGATCAACCCTTTAGGCAACAACACCTTCCAAGATATCATGGACGAAGACCATTCTACAATGCATACCAAGCTGATAGATACGGTGGACCCCCTTGTAGTTACCAACGAGCCCTACCCTATGCTTATGAACCACCTCCACAACATACCTTTAAACCACCAAACTCACAAGTCCCTTACCACCAAACACCCCCATATGACCCTAACCCTTATCCACCACACCAACCACCATATGAACCATATGTAGAACCACCCCAATTCCAACCTAGTTACTCCCAAGGACCACCACCTCCATATGCACCATGTCCATGTCCATCGACCCAAGACTCACAGGTTTGCCTCAAAGAAACAGTAGATCAATTTCATGCAACCCTTCATCAACTGGAGCAAGCAATAAATCAATTACCTTCAAACGTTCGGACACTCAAGGAATCCCCATGGCCTCATGTGGAGAATTTAACGAAGAACGTAGCATGAAGGAGACACTAGAAACTCCAGTGAACAGTAAGGAGCATGACTTTGTACTGGAACAAGTGGAGGAAGCCGGAATTATTGAAGAAGAAGAAGTGGTCAAAGACTTAGGAGATGCTGAGCCTCCATTGGAAGGTCCATTCATAGAGCCTCCTTCTAAGGTGTTTGATGTTGATGTTGAAGAGGGTGTACAACCTCCAAGGCATATCATGGTTGAAGACTTTGAAGGGGATGATCAAGAGATGGATCCAATCATTGATGAATTCTTATCTATATTTGAATCTTCTTCCATTGGACTTGATATGGAGTTTAAAGAAGAAGAAGCACAACCTCCCATGCCCTTAGTAAGCAATGAAGAAGAGATTAAATTGGAAGAAAGCTACCAAGAAGAAGAGGTTGATATTGAAGAAGCTTGCAAAAAGGTGGAAGGTGTCAAGACAGAACAAATGGGAGTAAAGCCTGTAATTACCTTGCCAAAGTTGTTGGAGACCCCTCCCCCTAAGTTGCCATCATCCTTTACAACATTCAAGTGGGTAAAATTCATATCCCTTAGCTTTCTAATTCCACTTGAATATGGGCTACTGGAGACGGATGGTCAACTTAGAGCTCTTTGTGGCATTAAGAGTAAGAGGAAGATGGTTAGTGGTTGGAGTTGTCAAGCAAGGTTCAGCATGGTTGTATGCTCAAAGTTTAAATGCAAAGGTAGGTGTAAAGCTCAACTGAATGGGTCTAGGAAGTTGTTTGGCCGCTTTAGTGAGAATTCAGATTGCTTGCTACCTGGATGGAACATTATTGCTCAACAAGAGGACGGGTGCAAAAGCAAGGTTTGGGACCCCGGAATTTATTCTGGCAATCAACACTCTTGGGGCCTTCTCACTTGCTTTAACTTTCTTGAAGGCTTTCTGCACCTAGTTTGGGATCCCAGAGGCTACTGGAATATCAAACATTGGTGGATATTTTTGGATGAGTTCAAGCATAAGCCACCATGACAGGGAGCTCACCAAATGTCCAACTTAAGGACTTTTTCAATTTTAATTATAGTCTGTTTTGTTTGTTTTTGAGTTTTGATTGGACCTGGAATCATGCATAACATTCATATTAGCATCTGCATACTGCATTCTACATTTTGTATATAAAAAAAGAGGGGTGAACGACGCGCAAGCGTCTACAACACGCACGTGCCGTTTGTGTAGCAAAACCGAACAGAGAGTTGCGCGAGAGACGCGCGGGAGTGGTGCGTGGCGCACAAGCCACACCACGCGTATGCGTGCCACACGCGTACGCGCCCCCTGCAAAAAGTTCAACCCACGCGTAGGCGTTACCGACGCATCCGCGTGGGTGTGTAAATCGGCGTTATTGGGGTTTCGCACAGAAAGTTGTGCGGGAGTGCGGATGGCCTCGTGCGTTTTGCACGATCCTTAATCGTGCGTGCGCGTGATGGACACTCTTGCGTCCCTCCCCTATACGCTCACCCACGCGTCCGTGTTCGCGTTGTTATCGCCGTGCACCTTGCACGCAGCGCGCCGCCTAATCAGTTTTCTTTTCTTCTCTTTTCAAATCCTATTTCTTTCTTCCATTCCTCCCTCTTCACTTCTTCATTCTTCTTCTACCTTTTGCACTTTTCTTCCCTCCCTTCTCCTCCCTATTCTCTTTCACTTTCTTCTACTTAATTTATTTGCATACTTTCATTCATCTTTTAATTACTGCATTTTATTATTTTTTCTTAATTTTCTTTTTAGCATAATTATTTATGGTCTCTTTTTCTTTCTTCTTCATGTATTTTTATGTTGGTGTTAGAACTTTATTTAGGTCTTCCACTATTGCTTATGGAGTTGTGTGACAATTCATATTAATTATTTTCGAAATGCTTGCATGTTCCAATTTCATTCTCCCCCTATCATATTAAACATGCATACTAAGTGTTTGTAAAAAAGCTCATATGGCATTGTGCATTCTTTATTATTCTATCCTTCTACCCTAATGCTTGTTTTTCACAAAACCCTTTCCACATTTTATTAATTAATTATAATTGTCAATACCAACGTAATTGTCGGTTTGTTACGAGTAATACTACATTTTTTATTTTTTATGCTTGATCTATGCTACTCATGCCTTTTCCGACATGCTAATAAACATCTTGCATCCAATACTTACCATGCCTTGCTATATTTCCATTGATGAACTGATTACATGGAATCGCAACCATGTCTTTCGTTCACTATTTTCCTTACCTGGGCATCGATTATTACTTGCACTGTCCTCTTCCTTGGACTTACATGCTACTACTATTTTCCCTTTCAGGATAGCCACCAAAACGGGTAAAGAGAAAGCCTCTAACAAGCCACCGGAGAAGAGCGGAACGAAAGGAGCACTGGCTAAGGAACCACAACCCCCGTCCACCTGTACATCTTTGCATGCACCAAGGACGGTGCAATCTTTAAGTGTGGGGAGGTCGATACCGATCTCCATGGGTTAGTTACTCCTTTATCTCAGCATCAATATTTTACTTTCTTTGTTTGTTCATTGTTGCATTTGCATGTTTGTTTGATTTTGTGCATATTTTACCACTTGCTTGAAGTAATATTTTCTTTTCCAAGAAACTTTTTATAGCATTTCACTAATTTGAATTAAATTTTTTGTTAAACTTGTTTGAAGAAATTTTATTTTGGAACATGGTTTTAGAGCTCGAACACACAAAACCCATGAGATTTTGAGCCTATTTGATTGGTTGCATTTTATCAACCAATATTTTATTTTTGGTGTGTGTTATTCTCTCTAAAATTGTGATCTTTGTCTTGTTTGATTCTATATTTCTATGCTTTAATGTATGCATGCACTTATATGATTGAGGCCTTATTTCACTTAGCTTACATACCCATATGGCCTTACCTTTTTATTATCATTTGCAAACCAATGTTGAGCCTGGTTTACCCCTTTGTTCTTTACTTTAGCTCATCACTAACTCTAAGCGGAAAATAATAATGTCCTTAATTTGAATAATTGATTAGCTTAGACTCGTGAAAGTGCTCATGAATTAAGTGTGGGGAAAGTGGGTTTGGAAATGTTTGGTTTGGAAATTGAGTATGTTAGACTTTCTGTGAGAATGTGAAAAATGTTGAGAACATGTTTATGCCTTCAATACCTTAATCGTATGCATTGAGAAAAACAAAAAAAATGAAAAATAAAAATAAAAAAAGAAAAGAAAAAGAGCAAATAATAAAAGGGGACAAAATGCCCCAAGTTAAAATAATAATATCAATGCATATGAGTTGTACTTAAATTTGGGATGCATGAATGTGTGGTAAATATAGTTAATGGGCAGTTAGATCTTGCATTGTAATTACATGGATTGTCTTAAGTAGGTGGGAAAAGTTTAAGTTAATTAAGGATTCAGATTTTAGTCCACTTAACCAAATACAATCCTACCTTGACCTTGACCCCATTACAACCCTTAAAAGACCTCTTGATTTGTGTATTTGTGCATTAAACTTTTGTTGATTGGTAGAAGAAGACCAAGCCTTAGAAAGCAAGGTTAGTAGCGAATTGAGAGAATCAAACCTTAAACACCTGAGCGATTAGAGTGTATACACTTCCAGTGAGGGTTCAATGCTCGATTCCTTGTTCCCTGCTTTCATGAGCTATTTTCTTCTTGCAATTTATTTGCACTTTATTTTGTGAATTGAATTAGTGAAATCAAGTTCATATTTGTTCTTGAAAGATTTATTTACCTTCTCACCAAGTAGGTAGAATCATTTTAGCATGTAGTTGCATTCATATGCATAGGTTGCATTTCATGAGTCTCACTTTCCCTTATTTATTCTCTTTGTCTCCTTGAGCTTAGAATGAGGACATGCTAATGTTTAAGTGTGGGGAGGTTGATAAACCACTATTTTATGATTTATCTCGTGCTAAATTAAGTGGTTTTTATCAGCTTTTCACCTACTTGTTCATATGATTTGCATGTATTTACAATTCCTTCCTAACTTTGAGCTATGGTTGAAAACTTGCTTCTTAGAGATCTTTTAATTATGTATTTTAATTCTCCTCTATAATATTCGATGCTGTGATCCGTGTGTTAAAGTGTTTCAGGCTTCATAGTGTAGAAATGGCTTAGAGACTAGAGAGGAAGCTTGCAAAAATGGAAGGAACACAAGAAATTAAGGAGATGACTAGCGAGAAGAGACACGAACGCATAGCTCACGTGACCGCGCGAAATAGAGGAAATCGCAGTGACGCGCTCGTGTGCCTGACGCGAACGCGTGGATTGGAAGCTGCACAAATGACACGAACGCGTGGACGACGTGTACGCGTGGCAAGAAAAACGCTGAATGACGCAAACGCGTGGATGACACGTACACGTGACATGCGTGATCTATAGAAATTACAGAATACGCTGAAGACAATTTTGGGCCACGTTTTGACCCAGATTTCGGCCCAGAGACACAGATTAAAGTCAGGGAACATGCAGAGACTCAACGTATCAGATCATACACACAATTTTAGTTTTTAGAGAGAGAGAGAGAGGGGGGTTCTCTCCTCTCTCTTAGGTTTTAGGATTAGGATTCCTCTTAAAGGATTTAGGATTTCTTCTTCTCAATTTCCAGGTTCAATGTTCCTTTTATTTATTTTCCCAATTTAACTTATGAACTTTTCCATGTTAGATTTGATTTCTTTTATTAATGTAATTTGAGGTATTTCAGTTATATGATTTCTATTTAGCTTTCTACATTCTTGGCTTTGGTTGATTAATTGGTAACTCTTGAGTTGTCAAACTCATTGTAATTGATAATTGATATCTTTGCTGATTGATTTAGATTCCTATAACTCTAGTCTTTCCTCAAGAGTTGACTAGAACTTTAGGTGTTAAATTGATTTATCCACTTGACTTACCTTCATAGTTAGAGGTTGACTTAGTGGGAGCAAAAATATAACTCTCATCACCATTGATAAGGATAACTAGGATAGGACTTCTAATTTTCATACCTTGCCAAGAGTTTTATTAGCTATTGATTTATTAATTCCTGCAATTTTTTTCTCTTGTTCAAACCTTTTTAAAACCCAAAAATACTATTTTACATAACCAATAATAAATCATACTTCCCTGCAATTCCTTGAGAAGACGACCCGAGGTTTGAATACTTCGGTTATTAATTTTTATTGGGTTTGCTTAAGTGACAAACAAAACGTTTGTAAGAAAGGAATTCTTGTCGGTCTAGAAGCTATACTTACAACGGAAATTTATTTGTGAAAATTCTGGATCGCGCGAGAGTTCCGATCGTCAGAGACCAAGGACAAGCAGTTTTCAAAGTTCTTGGAAGTCTTCAGAAAGTTGCAAATCAATATTCTTTTGCTGAGGTTTTGGAGCAAATGCCTCTTTATGTTAAATTCATGAAGGAGTTGTTGTCAAAGAAGAAGCCTTTAAAGTGAGATGAGACAGTGGTATTGACTAAGGAATGTAGTGCCATAATTCAGAATAACTTGCCAAGGAAGATGTCAGATCCATGGAGCTTTCAAATTCCATGTACCATTGGGAGCACCACCTTTGAGAAAGCTATATGTGATCTGGGTGCAAGCATAAATCTAATGCCCTTATCGGTGATGAATAAATTACAAATCCAAAAGGCACAACCCACAAGGATAGCATTACAAATGGCAGACAAATCCCTAAAGCCTGCATGTGGATTAGTAGAGAATATCTTGGTCAAAGTGGGTAAGTTCTTTCTCCCATTAGATTTTGTGATTCTTGACACAAGGGAGGATGAGAATGCCTCTATAATCCTAGGAAGATCATTCCTAGCCAATGGGAGAGCTCTGATTGATGTGAAAGAATGTGAATTAGTGCTTAGAGTGCATAATGAGCAACTGGTCTTTTATGTCTTCAAAGATATACATTCAACAAGTGAAGAAGAGAGGTGCATGCAGACTGAGCCTATTGATCCAAATCTTCAAGAACCCCTTGATGATACACAACAGAATTTGCAGCTCAAACCTCTTTTGGTGACAATCACCAAAATTTTCCCTGACATCAAACCTAAGTTTGGTGTTGAAAATGCATCATCCACCGAGGAGGAGGTTCTCAAAAAGAAGAAAATACCCAGGGAATGGTGAAATAAAAAGATTCCCACTGAACACTTCTCCCCAAGAATGAAGGTGGTATTCACTGCATGCCCAATCCTGCCTCATACAGTGAACAGGATCTTGTCTCTTGAGCATGTTGAGTTAATCTATGAGAACACAGGAAAGAAGTTCACAGTGAGAGGCGAAGAACTGAGCCCCTATGATCCTCCTCCTAAGAGGAGCTGACCGTCAAGCTAGTGACGGTAAAGAAGCGTTTGTTGGGAAGCAACCCAATGTTTTTGTATCCTTAAGTTTGATTTTTTTTTTACTTTGATTTTTATTTATTTAATTTTTTTTTTGTTTACCCAATGTTTTTGTATCCTTAAGTTTGATTTTTTTTTTACTTTGATTTTTATTTATTTAATTTTTTTTAGTTTCTACTATTTTTCTTTTGTTTTACGTGTATTTTGTTCATGCAGAATGATTAAAACGAAAACAGATTAGGTGCCAACGAGGGGTGCATTTTGGTGTTGTTCCCTAGAAGGGTGGCGCCAATCATGCGTACCATTTGAAGTTTGTTGCTAGATGGGTGGCGCCCAACTTGAGTTTTCTCAAGTTAGGCGCCAGGAGGAAAGGCCACACCAAGTTCGGCGCCTATCCCTACTTCTAAATCAAATCCCATCAATATCTAAAGCATATCCCTTGATTCCCTGCCTTATTCCTTTCCACAATTATTCCATTCAACCAAAANTGCATATGATAAAATTATAATTATAATTTTTAATTAGTCTATTAAAATTAATTTAAATTGTAATAATTTAATTAATAAATAAATAATATAATGTGCATTATTTGTGTTTTTTTAAATATAATATTAAATGTATTAATTCAAATGTAGCTATTAAATGTATAAAAATAATATTTGAATTATGAGTTCTCTAAATGAAATTATCTTATTTAAAATATTTAAATTATAATTTCAATCATAAATTACAATTATGATTTAAAAAAATTTCTTTGATATAATATTACATTTTTTTCTCCACTTTACTATTAATATATTTATCTTGCAAGTGTAAATTACAGTATTTTATTGAATCTTGACTGAAAAAGAAAATAGTTACGTGTTTCTATCATTTAATTTATTTAATACACCATGTGCTAACACTAACGGTATTTTTTTTAAAAAATATATTGATAAAAATAGATATAATATAATTACAAATATAACATGAATAAATAAAATATATAAATAAATATGAAACCAATATGTTTACCAATGTCTTTGTTAAATTTTATAATTTAGAGAATAAATTATATATTCGGTTGCTTGGTAATCACATAGATAATCAAGTAATTGGATTGTAAATTGATCTCATAGTGCACATCTTTTTGTTTCTCATTTTTGAAGGAAAGCGAGAATTCAGAGAGTAAGTAGTAATATATAAAGAAAAAAAATTTGCACCACAACACATAATTATTACCAAAAGAAATATTCATATTAAAATTTTACATACTGCAAATCATGAATATCAATCACAATGTATTGGTCATTTCTCTCTATTTTTGACCATAATATAAGTTTTTTTTCTAGTCAAGAATCCAATAACATCTAATTCAACAAAAAATTGAATTACAAGTACCAAATTAAGGACAAATGAGTTAATAATATAAGAAATTATAACTTCGTACGTGTATAAAATAAAAAGAATTTACTAATTTATTTTATGTTAAACGATAAAACTAACAATAGTATATTAATAAAAGGATATACCTTTAAAAAAAGTCACAATACAATTTCAAATATTTTCATAAATAAACTGTTAAAATTTTTGTTATCGATAAAATGATGTTATTATACAATTTTTTGGCAAAACTTAAAATCAAAAGAAAAATAATTTTGTGTGGGTTAATATAAATTAATTACGTACCAAATAAGTAGAATCGTTCATTTGTTTGTTTCAATATATCAGCCTGGGCAAGTAAATTAAAATGATTATCCAGAATTTTACGATCATCGACCGTATGTACTATACGTAACTCTATCTTAAAAGATATTTTGTACGTGTGTACAGTCAGAAGATATATTCCGCTTGATTTCTCAATCTCAAAATTTGAGAAGACATAGACCTTCCTTTCTACCAATTCATTCTCAAATATTTTTGTCAAATAATTCTTGATTGAACAATAAATTTTATCGTATTGCAAAATAAATTAAATGTAAAAGCTATTAGCATTTACAAAGCTATTAGCATTTACAAAGCTATTAAAAAGAATTGTCTTTAACTTGTGAAATGGTATACTTATAAAATTAATTTAAAATATGAACTACAAATATTTATAAGAATTTAATTTTGATGCACTAACAGTGTAAATAGTTTTACACGTGCATCCAATTACGTAATGACACATCAATAAAAATAAATATCTTTCACATTGACCGCATGAATGATCATCCAAAAGAACGGATGTGATTGCACGACGGTGTAAAATGTTTTGCACTATTAGTACATCAAAATTAAACTCTATTTATAAATTGAACTTAGCATTACTTGAAAAAATTTAGTAAATGAATCAACTAATCTTATCATCTATTAGAACTATTTCTATGTAAATTGTTTTGCTCTTGTCAAACTTGAATAAGACTTTCTATAGCCTTATAATTCTTGTCTTTATTTTCCATACTTTCTCTTCGTATAATCTATTATAGGTGATACTATTGATAGGATGGTAGTCAATAGTCATTAAGTATAGAAAAAAAATAGTATAAAGACTATGTGAAAATTATAAATTTTTTAAATGATAAACATGAAAAAAAAATTATTATTGCTTATTATATATACTAATAATATGTCAATAATTTTTAAAATTTACTAATAATACTAATATTTTAAAGATAATTTTACTATAGTTATAATAAATTTAGTTATTACTTTAAATAAATAAAATAAATAATATATTTAAAAATTAAAGAAAAAAATATTATCGGTAATTATATTTGGAATGTTCCCGTATTTTTATTTTATTTTTTTGCTTGTCATTCT
>NC_029781.3:72560740-72578731 GCF_000817695.3 Arachis duranensis
AATACCGTAATTGAGGTATAACTAATACCTAAAATTTTACTAAATAAATTCCTAAAATAAGTTAATTAAATAACAATAATTAATACCTAAAATATTGAAATTTTTTTTAATAATTGTAAGAAATAAAAATAAAAAATTAATAAATAATATTAGTGTTTAAATGAAAGAATTGATAAAGAATAATAATTATAAGTAAAAATAGTATTTTTATTTTGGAAAAAAAATACATGAGAAATTGTTTAATAATTCGTGCCATGTACATGATAATAAATTGTTCAATAATTCGTACTATGCACGTGATAAGATTGAAATTACAATTTTAAATTATTTTATTGAAATTAATTTGAATTGTAGTAATTTGATTAACAAAAAAGTAACATGTTATGCGATTATTTTTTCTTAATCTAGTATTATGTGTATCAATTTTAATATAGTTATTAATCGTTTTTGTTAATATACTTTTTCTAAATTTATGATTTAAAATAACAATTATAAATATTAATAATTAAACAAATTATTATATTATAATTATTTATGCTTTATTCCCAAAATTGAAAACATACTATTTCTTTTTTATTGAATGGTTTTTTATTTATACTACCAGTATATATTAATCGATTAGTCAATGGTTTTTTTATTTGTAGGATATATTTATTTATTTTGTTTAAATAATTTTAAATCTTTCCTTATTTAAGTGTATATATACATATATATTAAGTCACATATATTAATTATTTTTTAATTTTTTATTATAAATATTTTTTTAGTCTACAATTATTCAATGATTTTGTTATTCCATTAATACCATCATATGCATAATAATAGTCATAAATCATACTAATTTTTGTATTTATTTATATGTATATATATCAATTGTTTAGTTAATAACCAAAACTATTTTAATCAATTACCAATATTAGAACTAAATTATTTAAATAATATTTAATCTACTCTAATCCTTAGATACGTATAGATGGGTCAGTCTAAAATCAGCCCAAGCATTTTGGGCACATCTAATGCACCATGTAATTAAGATCATTGGATTATGTTTAAAAAAATCCAACGATTGAGATGATATTAATTTAAAACTTTTTAAAAATTAAACCAAAGGATATAATATGTTTCAAAATTCTAAAAAGACCCCTCCTCTTTCTTAGAGTAAAACGAAACCCTCCCTGCCTGTCTGCTAATCTGGGTAAGGCAGACTAAAACAAAACCCTACTCTGTCTCTGTGTGCTAATCTGGAAAATGCTTCCTTGGACGAATACCAACGACATCATCCCGAATGCCGGCGTTACCAATGTTAGTGCCAAGAAGGCCATGACATCGATGTTGTCGAGGACAACGGTAAAGGGGAAGAGCAAGATTACATAGTTTAGGTGACAAGAAGATACTGATGGGGATATAACCATGTGTTACCATGGTCATTGATGCCCCGTTGGTGGTTTGGAGTGATGAGTGAATAATTTATACGCTTTTTGGCATTGTTTTTAGGTAGTTTTTAGTAGAATCTAGCTACTTTTAGGGGTGTTTTTATTAGTTTTTATGCAAAATTTACATTTTTGGACTTTACTATGAGTTTGTGTATTTTTCTGTGATTTCAGGTATTTTCTGGCTGAAATTGAGGGACCTGAACAAAAATCTGATTCAGGCTGAAAAAGGACTGCTAATGTTGTTGGATTCTGACCTCCCTGCACTCGAAATGGATTTTCTGGAGCTACAGAACTCCAAATGGCGCGCTCTCAATTGCGTTGGAAAGTACACATCCAGGGCTGTCCAAAAATATATAATAGTTCATACTTTATTCGAGCTTAGACAATGCAAACTGACGTTCAATGTCAGCTCCATGCTGTATTCTGGAGTAAAACGCCAGAAACACGTCACAAACCAAAGTTAAACGCCAAAAACACGCTACAACTTGGCGTTTAACCCCAAGAGAAGTCTCTGCACGTGTAAAGCTCAAGCTCAGTCCAAGCACACACCAAAGTGGGCCCCGGAAGTAGATTTCTGCACTACGACTTATTTCTGTAAATCCTAGTAGCTAGTTTAGTATAAATAGAACTTTTTACTATTGTACTAGTCGTCTTGTCTTTGGATGGATCTTTAATCAGTGTATGTGATTTTAGTCCTTCATGGGGGCTGGCCATTCGGCCATGCCTGGACCATCACTTATGTATTTTCAACGGTGGAGTTTCTACACACCATAGATTAATGTGTGGAGCTCTACTGTTCCTCGAGTATTAATGCAATTACTATTATTCTTCTATTCAATTCAACTTATTCTTATTCTAAGATATTCGCTGCCCTTCAACATGATGAATATGATGATCCGTGACACTCATCATCATTCTCACCTATGAACGCGTGCATGACAACCACTTCCGTTCTACCTTAGATTGAGCGCGTATCTCTTGGATTCCTTAATCGGAGTCTTCGTGGTATAAGCTAGAATTATTGGCGGCCATTCCTAAGATCCGGAAAGTCTAAACCTTGTCTATAGTATTCCGAGTAGGATCTGAGATGGGATGACTGTGACGAGCTTCAAACTCGCGAGTGTTGGGCGTAGTGACAGATGCAAAAGAATCACTGGATTTTATTCCGACATGATCGAGAACCGACAGATGATTAGTCGTGCTGTGACAGAGCATTTGGACCATTTTCATTGAGAGGATGGGAAGTAGCCATTGACAACGGTGACGCCCTACATATAGCTTGCCATAGAAAGGAGTAAGAATGATTGGATGAAAGCAGTAGGAAAGCAGAGATTCAGAAGGAACAAAGCATCTCCATACACTTATCTGAAATTCCCACCAATGATTTACATAAGTATCTCTATCTCTATTTTATGCTTTATTTATCTTTCTATTCGAAAACCATTATAACCATTTGAATCTGCCTAACTGAGATTTACAAGATGACCATAGCTTGCTTTATACCAACAATCTTCGTAGGATCGACCCTTACTCACGTAAGGTATTACTTGGACGACCCAGTGCACTTGCTGGTTAGTTGTGCGAAGTTGTGACAAAGTGTGATTCACGTTTGAGAGCTCCAAGTCTTTGGCACCACCATTATTGATTTCGTGCACCAAGTTTTTGGCGCCGTTGCCGGGGATTGTTTGAGTTTGGACAACTGACGGTTCATCTTGTTGCTCAGATTAGGTAATTTTCTTTTCAAAAAGTTTTCAAAAATCTTTCAAAAATTTTTTATTTTATTTTCGTTTTTCCAAAAAGAAATTTTCAAAAAACCCAAAAAATTTAATAAAATCATAAAAACAAAAAAGTTTTGTGTTTCTTGTTTGAGTCTAGTGTCAATTTTTAAGTTTGGTGTCAATTGTATGTTTTAAAAACTTTTGCATTTTTCGAAAATTCATGCATGTGTTCTTCATGATTTTCAAGTTGTTCTTGATAAGTCTTCTTGTTTGATCTTCATATTTTCTTGTTTTGTGTTTTTTGTTGTTTTTCATATGCATTTCTTTCATTCATAGTGTCTAAGCATGAAAATTTCTAAGTTTGGTGTCTTGCATGTTTTTCTTTTTTTTTACATAAATTTCGAAATCTTTGGGTTGACTTAGTCAAAAATTTTTAAAATTAGTTGTTTCTTGTTAGTCAAGTCAAGATTTCATTTTTAAAAATCCTATCTTTTCAAAATCTTTTTCAAAAATCAAATCTTTTTTATTTTTTATTATTTTTCAAAATTTTTCTTATTTGATTTTCAAAATCTTTTTTCTTATCTTTATTTCAAATTTTCAAAAACTTTACTAACAATTAATGTGATTGATTCAAAAATTTGAAGTTTATTACTTTCTTGTTAAGAAAGGTTCAATCTTTAAATTCTAGAGTCATATCTTTTAGTTTCTTGTTAGTCAAGTAATCAATTTTAAATTTTAAAAAACAAATTTCAACCATATCTTTTCAATCATATCTTTTCAAATCATATCTTTTTCAAAATCAATTTCAAAATCTTTTCTAACTTCTTATCTTTTCAAAATTGATTTTCAAATCTTTTTCAACTAACTAATTGACTTTTTGTTTGTTTTACTGTTTCTTATCTTTTTCAAAATCACCTAACTACTTTTTTCTCTCTAATTTTCGAAAATTCCTCACCCTTTTTCAAAATTCTTTTAATTAACTTATTATTTCAAATTTTAATTTTAATTTTATTTCTTCTCTTAATTTTTGAAAATCACTAACTTTTTTTCAAAAATAATTTTCGAAATTCTCTCCCTCTCATCTTCTTCTATTTATTTATTCATTTACTAACACTTCTCTTCATCTAAAAAGTCGAACCATCTCTTCCCCTTTTGTGTTCGAATTTTCTCCTCCTTCTTCTATTCTTTTCTTCTTCTACTCACATAAAGGAATCTCTATACTGTGACATAGAGGATTTCTCCTCTTTTCTGTTCTCTTCTTTTTCATATGAGCAGGAGCAAGTACAAGGACATTCTTGTTGAAGCAGATCCTGAACCTGAAAGGACTCTGAAGAAGAAGCTAAGAGAAGCTAAAGCACAACAATCCAGAGAAAACCTTACAGAGAATCTCAAAAAAGAAGGAGACATGGCCGAACCCAATAACAATGGTGGAGGCGCAATGAGGATGCTTGGTGATTATACTACACCTACTTCCAATTTTTATGGAAGAAACATCTCAATCCCTGCCATTGGACCAAACAATTTTGAGCTGAAGCCTCAACTAGTTGCTCTGATGCAACAGAACTGCAAGTTCCATGGACTTTCGTCAGAAGATCCCTATCAGTTTTTAACTGAATTCTTGCAGATTTATGATACTGTTAAGACTAATGGAGTAGATTCCAAAGTCTACAGGCTCATGCTTTTCCCCTTTGCTGTAAGAAACAGAGCTAGAACATGGTTGGACTCACAACCTAAAGATAGCCTGGACTCTTGGGATAAGCTGGTCACGGCCTTCTTGGCCAAGTTCTTTCCTCATCAAAAGCCGAGCAAGCTTAAAGTGGATGTTCAGACCTTCAGGCAAAAAGATGGTGAATCCCTCTATGAAGCTTAGGAAAGATACAAGCAGTTGACCAAAAAGTGTCCTTCTCGCATGCTTTCAGAGTGGACCATTTTGGATATATTCTATGATGGTCTATCTGAGCTTTCTAAGATGTCATTGGACCATTCTGTAGGTGGATCCATTCACCTAAAGAAAACGCTTGCAGAAGCTCAAGAACTCATTGACATGGTTGCAAATAACCAATTTATGTACACCTCTGAGAGGAATCCTGTGAGTAATGGGACGCCTCAGAAGAGGAGAGTTCTTGAAATTGATGCTATGAATTCCATATTGGCTCAGAACAAAATGTTGACTCAGTAAGTCAATATGTTTTCTCAGAGTCTGAATGGATGGCAAAATGCATCCAACAGTACTAAAGAAGCATCTTTTGAAGAAGAAGCTTATAATCCTGAGAACCCTGGAATGGCAGAGGTGAAGTACATAGGTGAAGCTTATGGAAACACCTATAATCCCTCATGGAGAAATCATCCAAATTTCTCATGGAAGGATCAACAAAACCCTCAACAAGGCTTTAATAATGGTGGAAGAAACAGGTTTAGCAATAGCAAGCCTTTTCTATCATCTTCTCAACAACAGACAGAGAATTCTGAGCAGAGTCCCTCTAGCTTAGCAAACACAGTCTCTGATCTATCTAAGGCCACTTTAAGTTTCATGAGTGAAACAAGGTCCTCCATTAGAAATTTGGAGGCCAAGTGGGCTAGCTGAGTAAGAAAATCACTAAAACTCCTCCTAGTGCTCTCCCAAGCAATACAGAAGAGAATCCAAAAAGAGAGTGCAGGGCCATTGATATTATCAAGATGGCCAAATCCAAAGAGGAAGGGGAGGACGTGAATCCTAATGAGGAAGACCTCATGGGACGTCCCCTAGACATAAAGGAGTTTCCTATTGAGGACCTAAAAGAATCTGAGGCTTATATAGAGACCATAGAGATTCCATTAAACTTCGTTCTGCCATTCATGAGCTTTGAGAACTATTCTTCCTCTGAAGAGGATGAAGATGTAACTGAAGAGCAAGTTGCTCAATATCTAGGAGCCATCATGAAGCTGAATGCCAAGTTGTTTGGTAATGAGACTTGGGAAGATGAATCTCCCTTGCTCATTAGTGAACTAAATACATGGGTAAAGCAAACTTTACCTCGAAAGAAATAAGATCCTGGTAAATTCTTAATACCCTGTGCCATAGGCACCATGACCTTTGAGAAGGCTCTATGTGACCTGGGGTCAGGTATAAATCTTATGCCACTCTCTGTAATGGAGAAATTGGGGATCTTTGAGGTACAAGTTGCAAGAATCTCATTAGAGATGGCAGACAAGTCAATAAAACAAGCTTATGGATTGGTAGAGGACGTGTTAGTGAAGGTTAAAGGCCTTTACATCCCTGCTGATTTCATAATCTTTGACATTGGAAAGGATGAGGATGAATGCATCATCCTTGGAAGACCCTTCCTAGCCACAGCAAGAGCTGTGATTGATGTTGACAGAGGAGAGCTAGTCCTTCAATTGAATGGGGACTACCTTGTGTTTAAATCCCAAGGATCTTCCTCTGCAACCATGGAAAAGAGGCACGATAAGCTTTTCTCAATACAGAGTCAAACAAAGCCCCCACATTCAAACTCTAAGTTTGGTGTTGGGAGGCCCTCATCATGCTCTGAACATCTGTGAAGCTCCATGAGAGCTCACTGTCAAGCTATTGACATTAAAGAAGCACTTATTGGGAGGCAACCCAATTTTTAATTATTTATATTTTTATTGTTCTTTTATGTTTTATTAGATTTAAGATCATGTGGAGTCACAAAACAATTGCAAAAAATTAAAAATAGAATCAAAAATAGCAGAAGAAACAGCACACCCTGGAGGAAGAGCTTACTGGCGCCAGTAAGGAGCATCTGGCTGGCGTTTAACGCCAGAACAGAGCATGAAGCTGGCATTGAACGTCAGAAACAGGCAGCAGTCTGGCGTTTAAATACCAGGATTGCACCCTGTGGAAAGCTGGCGTTAAATGCCAGAAACAAGCAGCAAAGTGGTGTTTAACGCCAGAAATAAGCATAGAGTTGGCGTTTAACGCCAGAAACAGGCATCAGTCTGACGTTAAGCGCCAGGATTGCATACAGATGGCATTTTACTCGCCTAAATAGTGCAGGGATGATTAATCCTTGACACCTCAGGATCTGTGGATCCCACAGGATCCCCACCTACCTTTTTCCTCTCTTTCACACCTTTTCATAACACTCTTCCCCAAACATCATTCACTAATCACCTCAATCACTCTTCCCCATGACCTCTTCACCACTCACATCCATCCTCTTTTCCCCATAAACCCTACCTACCATCAAATTCAAAATCTCTTTCCCACCCAAACCCACCCTACATGACCGAACCATAAACCCCTCTCTCTCCACTATATAAACCCCTCCACACTTCTTCATTTTCACACAACATTACCCTCTCTTCTCCCCCTTGGCCGAAAACCACACATCTCTCCCTCTCCTCTATATCTTCTTCTTCTATCTATTCTTTCTTCTTTTGCTCGAGGACGAGCAACATTCTAAGTTTGGTGTGGTAAAAGCATAGCTTTTTTTGTTTTTCCATAACCATTTATGGCACCTAAGGCTGGAGAAACCTCTAGAAAGAGAAAAGGGAAGACAAAAGCTTCCACCTCCGAGTCATGGGAGAAGGAGAGATTCATCTCAAAAGCCCATCAAGACCACTTCTATGAAGTTGTGACCAAGAAGAAGGTGATCCCTGAGGTCCCTTTCATGCTTAAGAAAAATGAGTATCTGGAGATCCGACAAGAGATCCAAAGATGAGGTTGGGAAGTTCTTACCAACCCCATTCAACAAGTCGGAATATTAATGGTTCAAGAATTCTATGCCAATGCAGGGATCACTAGGAACCATGATCAAAGTATGAACCCGAATCCAAAGAATTATCTTACAATAGTTCAGAGGAAATGCTTAGATTTTAATCCGGAAAATGTAAAGTTGGCATTCAACTTGCCCATGATGCAAGAAGACGCGCGCCCTTACACTAGAAGGGTCAACTTTGATCAAAGGTTGGACCAAGTCCTCATGGACATATGTGTGGAAGGAGCTCAATGGAAAAGAGACTCAAAAGGCAAACTGGTTCAATTGAAAAGACTGGACCTTAAGCCTGTGGGTAGAGGATGGTTGGAGTTCATCCAACGCTCCATCATCCTCACTAGCAACCGATCCGAAGTAACTGTGGATCGGGCCATCATGATTCATAGCATCATGATTGGAGAAGAAGTAGAAGTTTATGAAGTCATCTCTCTAGAACTCTACAAAGTAGCCTAAAAGCCCTCCACCTTGGCAAGGGTAGCTTTTCCTCATCTCATTTGCCATCTATGCTACTTAGCTGAAGTTGTCATAGAAGGAGATATCCTCATTGAAGAGGACAAGCCCATTACTAAGAAGAGGATGGAGCAAACAAGAGAGTCCATTCATAGATCTCAAGAGACGCATGAGGAGCTCATCATCAAGAAATCCCTGAGATGCCTCAAAAGATGCATTTTCCTCCAAACAACTATTGGGAATAACTCAACACTTCTCTAGAAGGATTGAGTCATGACATGAACCAATTAAGGGTGGAACACCAAGAGCACTCCATCATACTCCATGAGATTAGAGAAGATCAAAGAGCTATGAGGGAGGAGCAACAAAGGTAAGGAAGAGAAATAGAAGAAATCAAGAACACCATTGGTCCTTCAAGAAAAAGGTGCCACCATCACTAAGGTGGACTCATTCCTTAACTTCCTTGTTCTTATCTCTCTGTTTTTCGGTTTTTAAGCTTCATGTTTGTCTATGTTTGTATCTTTACTACATGATCATTAGTATTTAGTAACTATGTCTTAAGGCTATGAATAATTCCATGAATCCTTCACCTTTCTTAAATGAAAAATGTTTTTAATACAAAAGAACAAGAAGTACATGAGTTTCGAATTCATCCTTGAGATTAGTTTAATTATATTGATGTGGTGACAATACTTTTTGTTTTCTGAATGAATGCTTGAATAGTGCATATTTTTTATCTTGTTGTTTATGAATGTTAAAATTGTTGGCTCTTGAAAGAATGATGAAAAAGAGAAATATTATTGATGATCTGAAAAATTATGAAATTGATTCTTGAAGCAAGAAAAAGCAGTGAAAAAAAAAGAAGCTTGCGAAAAAAAAGGGCGAAAAAATATAAAAGAAAAAGAAAAAGCAAGCAGAAAAAGTCAATAGCCCTTAAAACCAAAAGGCAAGGATAAAAAGGATCCAAGGCTTTGAGCATCAATGGATAGGAAGGCCCAAGGAAATAAAATACAGGCATAAGTGGCTAAATCAAGCTGTCCCTAACCATGTGCTTGTGGCATGAAGGTCCAAGTAAAAAGCTTGAGACTGAGTGGTTAAAGTTGTGATCCAAAGTAAAAAGAGTGTGCTTAAGAGCTCTAGACACCTCTAACTGGGGACTTTAGCAAAGCTGAGTCACAATTTGAAAAGATTCACCCAGTCATGTGTCTGTGGCATTTATGTATCCGGTGGTAATACTGGAAAACAAAGTGCTTAGGGCCACAGCCAAGACTCATAAAAGTAGCTGTGTTCAAGAATCAACATATTTAACTAGGAGAATTAATAACACTATCTGAACTCTAAGTTCCTATAGATGCCAATCATTCTAAACTTCAAAGGATAAAGTGATATGCCAAAACTGTTCAGAAGCAAAAAGCTACAAGTCCCACTCATCTAATTAGAACTAATATTCATTGATATTTTGATATTTATAGTATATTCTCTTCTTTTTATCCTATTTGATTTTCAATTGCTTGGGGACAAGCAACAATTTTAGTTTGGTGTTGTGATGAGCGGATAATTTATACGCTTTTTGGTATTGTTTTAAGGTAGTTTTTAGTAGGATCTAGCTACTTTTAGGGGTGTTTTTATTAGTTTTTATGCAAAATTCACATTTTTGGACTTTACTATGAGTTTTTGTTTTTTCTGTGATTTTAGGTATTTTCTGACTAAAATTGAGGGACCTGAGCAAAAATCTGATTCAAGCTGAAAAAGGACTGCTGATGCTGTTGGATTCTGACCTTCCTATACTCCAAATAGATTTTCTAGAGCTACAAAACTCCAAATGGCGCGCTCTCAATTGCTTTGAAAAGTAGACATCTAGGGCTTTCCAGAAATATATAATAGTTCATACTTTATTCGAGCTTAGATGATGCAAACAGGCATTCAACGCCAGCTCCATGCTGCATTCTAGAGTAAAACACCAGAAACACGTCAGAAACCATAGTTAAACGCCAAAAACACGCTACAACTTGGTGTTAACCCCAAGAGAAGTCTCTGCACGTGTAAAGCTCAAGATCAACCCAAGCACACACCAAAGTGGGTCCCAGAAGTGGATTTCTACACTTAGACTTATTTCTGTAAACCATAGTAGCTAGTTTAGTATAAATAGAACTTTTTACTATTGTACTAGTCATCTTGTCTTTGGATGGATCTTTAATCAGTGTATGCAATTTTAGACCTTCATGGGAGCTGGCCATTCGGCCATGGCTGGACCATCAATTATGTATTTTGAACGGTAGAGTTTCTACACACCATAGATTAAGGTGTGGAGCTCTGCTGTTCCTCGAGTATTAATGCAATTACTATTGTTCTTCTATTTAATTCAGCTTAATCTTATTCTAAGATATTCACTGCCCTTCAAGATGATGAATGTGATGATCTGTGACACTCATCATCATTCTCACCTATGAACGCGTTCCTGACATCCACTTCCGTTTTACCTTAGATTGAGCGCGTATCTCTTGGATTCCTTAATCGGAGTCTTCGTGGTATAAGCTAGAATTATTAGCGGCCATTCCTAAGATCCAAAAAGCCTAAACCTTGTTTGTGGTATTTCGAGTAGGATCTGAGATAGGATGACTGTGACGAGCTTCAAACTCGTGAGTGTTGGGCGTAGTGACAGACGCAAAATAATCACTGGATTCTATTTCGACATGATCGAGAACCGACAGATGATTAGCCATGCTGTAACAGAACATTTGGACCATTTTCATTGAGATGATGGGAAGTAGCCATTGACAACGGTGACACCCTACATACAGCTTGCCATAGAAAGGAGTAAGAATGATTGGATGAAAGCAGTAGGAAAGCAAAGATTCAGAAGGAACAAAGCATCTCCATACACTTATCTGAAATTTCCACCAATGATTTACATAAGTATCTCTATCTCTATTTTATGCTTTATTTATCTATCTATTCAAAAACCATTATAACCATTTGAATCTGCCTAACTAAGATTTACAAGATGACCATAGCTTGCTTTATATCAACAATCTCCGTGGGATCGGCCCTTACTCACGTAAGGTATTACTTGGACAACCCAGTACACTTGCTGGTTAGTTGTGTGAAGTTATGACAAAGTGTGATTCATGTTTGAAAGCTCCAAGTCTTTGGCGCCATTGTTGATGATCACAATTTCGTGCACCATCGAGCTCCTTCTCGAATCTCGTAAGAATTTTTTCAATGTCAATTTTTGAGAAATCACTTGTTAGATCTCAGTAGAATTACACTCAAGATTGTAATTACTATAATATGAAAAGCAAATTCAACAAAATCACAATTGCCAATTGTACGATAATTTTTTGTGTGCAAAGATTTAATATTGGAAATTTTATGCTATATTACTAGAAGAAGGTTTAAAATTAGAATTTACATAGTACTTGCATTCAATTTCTGATTATGTGGATATCAAAGGGGGCTTCATGGGTTACAATTTTGTTGATTTTTTCATTATGATTCTATTGTTTGTGGAAGACGTTAATTACTTTATTGTGATTTTCCTCCTTTGTGTTAGAATAAATTGTAAATTTCTATGGTTACCTACCTGCCTTGTTTCAATAGTTAAATCTGAACAGTCAAATATGACAGCAAAACTATTCTGGTCAACTCCTTTGAGCCTTGCCAGGGAAATTTGAAAGTCCACTACTCTTGAAATATATCTCCTCTGACCATTATGTCCCATATGCTTCTTACTATTCAGAGAACTAGGAAAAATAACTAAATGCATGAGTATTAAACTTGGTTCAGTATTCTCTCATTTTGACTTATTAGCTTGTTTTTACTTTTATGTGGTTTAGGTCTATTAAACTTCTAATTTGGTGAGTCTAAGTTAAGTCCATGACAATAGAGGCATCAAAATCAAGAATGAAATTTCATTCACCAATGGAGATTGGGAGCAGGTAGTCATAAAACCTTTTAGCATATTTTTGTTTTATTCTATTAATAAACCTTTGGCACAGCCAGATTCTGAATTCCAACCACCAATATCAGAAGTGGTTCAAGCCTTAGTACGGTTGCTACAGCGAGCTAACATGAGCAGGCGAACTACTTTTGGATCTGATCAAATCGAGGGAGTGATGTACCCGCCATACATGATGATATGTGAATGGGAACATAATCCTTGTGTCATTCTTGAAAAGAAATATAGTTATCACTATCTTCTGATGTACTAAGAAAATGGATGAAAGAATGTCTCAATTGTTAATTTATTGAATAATTTCATTTTATTTGAGCTAAAGAGTTCAGTTTTGTTATTAGTGAACCTAGATGATTCTTTTTGTTCCATTTTTTATTTTTTATTATATTGAATTGGTTGTTTATGATGTTATGTGTATAGCTGAATTCAATAAATTTGGATAACTTTTTTCTTTGGCCAAGAAACTTGCTCTTTTTCCTTGTCAAAATCATATTGGATTTCTTGCAACTTTAAGGTTGATATCTGAAGAATTATTACTTTCATGCATATATATTAATGACATATTCCAAATTTTTGAGCTATATTCTTCAGGTTTTCATGTGGTTAGTAGCTTTGGTTTAGACGAATCTTTGACAGACATAAAACTTTCTTGTCATGAAATTGTACACGAAAAGCTTTTGATTTGAATGGCGATTTAGCATGGCATAAAGCTTCGGTGGCTGAATTGGAGGTGAAATATTAATCAAAGTTTTCTTGATATGGTGTAGGATGTAAGATCAAAACACACAAAAATCATACAAAACTGTATATTGTAAGTATAAAAAGAATGGTTAAGTTTCTTCATCAATTTTTCATCATTTAGGCTCCACAAAGGATTCAATATAAAGCAATGTTGAAGACTTGCAATATGATTAACTAAAAGTATAAAATAAATTATTCATTCAACAGTAACAACTTAATGTATAAAAAACTACGTAAAAGCAATTTGGAAAAGAAAATATCAATGATACATCATACTTCATCCAAACTATACCAGCATCAAATCTTATAAAAGAAGACAGCATGGTCAAACAATGACTATATGCCAAACTGTTTCATATGCAATGCCTTACTCTAAACTAAATAACACCACTAAAGCATGAATTCAATTGCAGGCCTATTAACAGGATCGTGAGCCAAATACAACAATCTCTTGTGCATAAGAACATCCACGGCTCTCTCGACATTCACATCCAGTGCTTACCTGCATCCAAAGAGAAACCATCATAAGATTAAAAAAAAAAATCAAACTTCATAGCCATGCATCCAAATTATTCTATAGCCTTCTGAAAGATTCCAACTAGTGATGGGCTTATGCTATACCAACCAATAAACGATCTTTTTTGCCACACAAAGTATGTTCAACATGCCAAAATAAAAACTCTAGCAACCAAAAGGTTCTGTTCTTGCCTTTAGTGTGTGATGTAGCTACTGAGTGCTCCTTTAGGCACCACCAGAAAGCGGCCCTTTTAGGCACAATAGTGTGTATATGATTTTCCCAGAAGAATTTCAAAAGTTTCTATATTTTTTACCGATCCTACTTTCACCCTGCTATTATACACAAATGCAAAATTAGATCTCACTGTGGAAAGATAGCTAGAAAAATGCAAAACTACAAAATAGGAGAGAAAATAAACATATTTAGCATAACTAGTAAAAAGCATTTTTCAATTTTGATCATCAAGTATCGACCCCTTTTTAAATGTCATCTTCACATGAAGTCCTTCTTGCTTTGTTGTCCCTATCACAATATGCAGGCATGTATTTGTCAAGAGATAGCTTCCCACTGAATGATTCAAGTGGCTCTTCTAACAGAGGACTGCTGTAATGGTGCTGCATCTGCAAACTCATGTCCATGACCATGTCATCGTTCAGTATACGAAGAACCTTGAATAAACAAGCAGAAACAATTTTTGAAACAGTTAGGCACTTAGGCAGAGAACACAAATGGACCAAGCATAATTTTAAAGAAACATAAACAAAGGAATGTAAACTCTTCTTTGATTGATGCAATGGATGGTTCTGCTCCGCCTCATCATCATCATTTGCCCCTGAGATTTAAGAGACATAAACATAGAAATTGAACTAGAACATCATGAACAGAAATATAAATACAGAAATTGAAATCAAAATCATAAAAACAAAGACCAAAATTTTTTAACCCTCATAAATAGAACCCAAAAAAAATTCAAACAGCCAAATAATTAGAACAAAACAAATAATTGAATGAAATGAATGAAATAAACTCATACAAAACAAAAAAATAAGTATAACACAAAAATAATTGTATGAATTCAACGAAACAGATTCATACAGAAAGAACATAAAAGGAACAAAAAAATGAAATCAATCAATGAAGCAAATTCATATATACCTAAGTCTGAGGCTCCATTGAAACTCTGGAAGTAGAGCACCACAGCGCTGACGACGATGCTGCCTCGCTGAGACCCACGCCACCACTCTGAGGCTTAAGACGAATGACGCGAAGAGAGAAGAAAGATACTGAGAATGAATAAGATAATGAGGTACTGGGCTGAGGAGATACAGAAAAATATCACAGATTCTTTCCACCATTTTTTAATTGCTTTAAGTTCTGAATTGAAAATTTCTATCCAATTGACAAATCCAGGAACTCATTGATCAAACCCTAAATCAACTTCCAAACACAAATCACACTATTAACTCTACATTGACAAGTAAAAATATTATTTTTCTTTTCATAACATCGAAAAATCAAGTTAGAAACGAAGCACAATGTTGAGAGAGGAAACCTGAATTATAGCTCCAGTTGAATAGAGCATAGCTTCAGGCGGCGGCGGCAGTGAAAAAAGATGTAGTCACGGTGGTAGAGGATGGAGAAAAATATGGACTTAAGGTTGAATGGAGTGCGTACGAAGAGAAGCAAAAACGAAAGGAATTTGTGGTAAATGTAAAAAATAATAATTACTATTAAACCCCATATGAGGCATATTATAAATTTTTATTTGTGCACATCAGAAAAGCTCAAAAGAGTTGAGCTTATTATAGACAGACCCCGTATAGATTAGAGGCATTCTCGTAACAACCAACCGAAATAACAATATAAGATCAAACACTTAGAATCCGTGCAAATTCAGACTATCTTTTTGTTAAAATTATCAAATTAAATTGACTTTTATTCTCCGCAATGACATTGTATTAATGCAGGAGAAGGTCGGTAGTTTTTGAAAAAAATTATAATATGTTATAAAATTATTTTTAATACAAAAACTTTAAGAGAAGAAAATTTAAATATAGTACCAATCTTTGAATTGCATCTTTAAGGTTGGCACAAAATTTGTAAAACTGAACCTAAATTGAGGAAATTCAATCTCATTATATACTCCATTTCGAATATTTTCGGACAAATATAGAAAACGTGGAGGGGATGTGACATGAACTTGACCTACAAAGATCCTTAGAAGCAATTGCCCAATCAAAGAAGAATAACATATTAGAAAAAAAAAAGAATGCTTTGATTCTTATATTTAGACTCACTAACCACAAAGAAACACTATATATAGTCTTTAATAGTACAAAAATAATTATAGAAATTAATTATTGCAATATCAATTTACCACTATGAACGTTAGTATCATATTTATAGCAATTAGAATTATAAATTTATGATTAATTTTTTATATAATTATAATTAAGATATTTTTTAAATTAGTATAACTATGTATTATTCATTAAATGCTAATTGTAATATAATTCTAATAAAGATATTTTTAAAATAAATTTATAAGAGAGAATAGTGCTTTTATTTTGAAAAGAAAATAAATGAATTGACACCTTACTTTCATTAGTTGGAGGAAAATCCAATCTTAGTATATTAAGTAGCTTATTTTATATAATTATAATAAATATTTTTTTCTAAATTAGTATAATCATGCATTATTCATTAAATGCTAATTGTAATATCATTATAATAAAGATATTTTTCCAAAAATAATTTTAAAAGAAAGAATAGTGCTTTCATTACATGAGAATAGTACTTTCTAAAAATAAAGATATTTTTCTAAATTAGTATAATCATGAATTACTCATTAAATGCTAATTGTAATATAATTATAATAAAGATATTTTTCTAAAAATAATTTTAGAAGAGAGAATAGTATTTTTATTACATGAGAATAGTACTTTCTAAAAATAAAGATATTTTTCTAAATTAATATAATTATGTATTATTACTTAAATGCTAATTATAGTATAATTATAATAAAGACAATTTTATAAAATAAACTTAGAAGAGAAAATAGTACATTCATTTTGGAAGAAAAATGAATTCATAAGGAATCGACACCTCACTTCCATTAGCGGGAGAAAACCCAGTTTTAGTATATTAAGTAAATTAATACAATTTTAATTTTATATAATTGTTAGATAATAGATTAGTAAAAGCAAATGGAATGATGACTTTAATTAGTATTCAATAAAATATTCATTTAAAAAAATATTGTAAAATATAAAATTTAGAGTAACATAACTTCATGAACATTAATCGTTAATCAATTATGAACTAACATAAAATTATAATACAATTTATTTACAAAAAAATAACCAACAATTAATATTAATAAATATAAAACTCATCCAAACACTTTGATTTAAAGTTTGAGTGGTTAATTATTATTCATTATTAATAATGTTTTGTTCATAACAAAAAGTAAAAATATAGTTATTCAAATTTAGATTTTAGAAGAATTAACGGTATAAGTAACAAATGATTAATTTTATTATGCATATTATAAATTAATGAATTAAACTAACTGATATAATTAATTATAATTAATTAATTGGTATAAATAATAAATTATATAACATTTAAAAAGACAATAAAATGAATAAGAAGAAAATAAAAAGAAATAAAACAGATAGAAGACTACAATAAAATAAATTGAGTGAGAGTTTTTAATAGAATAGAAGACTACAATAAAAGAAATTGAGTGTGAGAGTTTTTTTTTGGTAAATTTTATATCACATCTGTTTCAATAATAATAATAAATAAAAATACATCAACTTGATATCTAAGAAAAAATGATGAGATAAAATCATAATACAGTTCCAAAGTAAAAGCTTAAATTAGAGCATAATATCATTACACAACACAAATTGAAAGTAATTTCACACTACAATATACCACAAACAGGTAAATGACTTAAATTTAAATACAAAATATTTTTTATTTATGCATACATGATAACATCATGGTCTATAAATACTTCATGGATAACATATCAGATATAGCTCCGAATGATGAGCACGGGAGTTGGAGAGTGTGGTGGTTTGTGTCCACAATAATTTCTTTCTTGCAACAACACCTCATAAGAAGAAAGAGACTTGTTGTAAAAGCTATCCAATGAAAGAGTAATTGGTAAACAAATGATATTTTCTTCTAGCGTACATGGTCTTTTATAGTGGTAAAATAAAAATAAAAGGAATTAAATTTTATATTTTTATATTAGGAATAGAATTCGATATTTATCCTAATAAAATTATTATTATTATTATCAATATAAATGGGTTACCATTAAGATAACAACTTGCCACTAATAAAATCATTGGATAATGAATAAGAATTAGAAGGGTATCAATATAATTAAAATGTTTAAAATTAAAATGTTTAAAAATATTTT